>NC_084747.1:6565522-6593022 GCF_033978785.1 Entelurus aequoreus
GCATTTTTAGCAAATCGTGATCATATTGACAACCATGATCATTTTATGGAATCATTGTCAGAGGTGGGTAGAGTAGCCAGAAATTGTACTCAAGTAAGAGTACTGAGAGTACTGTTACTTTAGAGATTTATTACTCAAGTAAAAGTAAGGAGTAGTCACCCAAATATTTACTTGAGTAAAAGTAAAAAGTATGTTGTGAAAAAACTACTCAAGTACTGAGTAACTGATGAGTAACCTGCTCGTTTAATGATGACGGCAACAAATAATGCACAAAAACATAAAAATAGCAATAAGAAAATTCAGAGCCAGGAATATCTTTAAGCAACTAAAACAATAATATATATTAAATAATAATACATTAAAAAAATTAAGGCAAATTGAGCCATAATAACTTAACAGCACCATAGGCTCAGTAGGCAGAGATTACAAAGGAAAATAACAAGTTAGCCTTTACGCACACCATAAACTGATAGGTGTGGACTGCACCTGAGAACACACTGTGCACTTCTGATTGGTGTTTCTATGCATGCGTGAGTGTGTGTGTGTGTGTGTGTGTGTGTGTGTGTGTGTGTGTGTGTGTGTGTGTCTATGAGGCTGCAGTGCGTTAATAAATGTCCCCACACGATGTACATTTGACAGTGATTCATAGCAGGGAAGCTAACATCAGTCTACGGTGACAGCCAAAATATCTACTAACGTTACTTACTGCCATGTGCTTCCTCAAATTTGACGTTGAGTTCATGTAAGCTTAAGCTTGTTGTTGTTTTACCGCTGAAACTTGCGGTCACATGACAGCTTTGATTGGTGAAACGGAGTCAAACGTCACCAGTGACTGTATTTGATTGGTGAAACGGAGTCAAACGTCACCAGTGACTGTATTTGATTGGTGAAACGCAGGCATGTGATAGATCCTACTTTGAAGGTCTGTCTGACAGACCAAAACAAACAAAGCGTGCATTAACAGATCGCCATTAAAAACCAGTAGCGAGTAGCGAGCTGAATGTAGATAAATGGAGCGGAGTAAAAGTAGCGTTTCTTCTCTATAAATATACTCAAGTAAAAGTAAAAGTATGTTGCATTAAAACTACTTTTAGACGTACAATTTATCCCAAAAGTTACTCAAGTAGATGTAACGGAGTAAATGTAGCGCGTTACTACCCACCTCTGCTCATTGTATGGAATGAGTCGTAAGTCAAGTAGTCGGGTCTGTAGAGAATTAGCAGACACGGTCAAATGTATAAATGAACTTTTGACTGCTTAAGCTGAGACGGTCTGGTGACTTTAAGTCAAATACTGTACCTCCAAAGCTCTTCTTGTGCATTACACACAATGCTTCCCTTCCAGAACTTTTCTCCCCCACCCCCCCCCCCCCCCCCGAGTGTCTCTCCCTCTGTAACCGTAAAAGGCCATTTGGCCCAAACCTTTCATTTGCTTCAGAGGGTAACTTCTTAGTTGTGTGGAAAAACAAGACTTTTATCACCTTTTCTTATCAGCGCCAAAGACTATAAAAACCAACACGCCACTATCACTCTGACACATGCACACACACACACACACACACACACACACACACACACACACACACACACACACACACACACACACACACACACACACACACACACACACACACACACACACACACACACACACACACACACACACACACACACACACACACACACACACACACACTAGCAACGGTTTTGTCTGCAAACCTTTAACAAAGAACGCTAATAACAGGGACAGAAGTGTGTGTTATGTCAGCCAGGTGAGGGGGCAGGTCTTATTTTTAGTCCACATGTGGCCAGTGGAAAAGAAAGAAGAAGTGAGTGTAGTAAAGTGACACGAGGCATAAGAGAGGGATGTGGAAGTGACAAACACAGCAGACCCTCAGAACCATAACCGATTAGTTGCCGTTTAACTTTCACTATTTTCATGCCATTTACAGGTAATTTTTTAACACAGTCCATGTTTTACAGAAAACTACAGTGTTTCCCATAAACTGACAAGATACCTGTGGCGGTGGGGCGTGGCTATGGGCGTGGTCACCATGACATCATTGAGTAATTTGCATAATTGACTACAATGATTTGATTTTCTCTAAAAAGGCTCAAAAAATGTATACTTACTAATTAATAATAAGAGTTTTGTTTTAAACGTCCATCCATCCATCCATTTTACAATATAATTACAACACTTTATGTACATATTTATATACAGATTTGAACAATAAGTTATTCACTGAAATATATGTATTAATTGTGGTTCTTACAAAAAATATATCTTATGAAATATAAAAGCTAAAATGTCTCAAAGCTCTGCCCCTTTAATTAGTGCATACTAAATAATTTAACTTTAGCCTACTACTACAACCATATTATTTACCAGCAACATAAAGTGAAACAGAGGCAGAGGTGTCCTGCCACAGTCAGTAACAAATAAACAGAAAACAGTAGTGGTGGTAGATAGACACAGAGCTTCATCAAACATCTGATCCACTGAACAAAGAGCTCCAAAAATCTTGAACTTTAGACTGCCATCAGTTTTACTCCCTACACTTAACCATGTGTTTCCTACTGCCTGCATACTTTGCACCCTTTGTTATATACACATGTTGTGTTTCTAATATAAATACATTTAATAAAGTCAAATACAAATAAGGCAATAAGAGAAGTATCCTGCACTTCTCTTTTGTAAAGTAAATCTGAACAGCCGATATGGGCGTTTACATCAAATTTTTTTTAATTTTTTTTAATTTTTATTTGTGGAGGACGTAATTCTTTCGTGGCGGGCCGCCACAAATAAATGAATGTGTGGGAAACCCTGAACTATAAAAAATATAAAATACATGAGGTGAAGGAGCACCACATCATGTGAGCTACATGAATCCACAAAAGTGAAAATATTTACACCCAAAATATTAGGTTGCACTGCAGCAAATTTTTTAGTTCGTCCAAAATTGTGGCAACTCAGATGCCAGTTTTTTTACTAAAAAAAAACAAACAAAACAAAAACATAGTCGATTTTACAGTAAAATTTTGGTGACTGAATGCGCGGCTGTCGAGAGCCTGCTGACGTACTGCATAACAGTGTGGTACGCCAGCTGCACTGAAGCAGACAAACGGGCGATTCAGAGGGTCATAAAGTCTGCACAAAAAATCATCGGCTGCCCCCTCCCCTCCCTGAAGGATTTACACAACTCCCGCTGCCTCAACAGAGCAAAAAGCATCACCAAGGACAGCACACACCCTGGCTTCCACCTGTTCGACCTGCTACCATCGGGCAGGCGCTACAGGTGCAACAGAGCCAGAACAAACAGACTCAGAGACAGCTTCTTTCCCAGAGCTGTCACCATCTTGAACTCTAACTTATAATAATAATTCACCCCTATACAATATCCTACCCTAATACCCTACTGTGCAATATTACCCATCGAGTGCAATACGTCCGACACTGATAGTTATTTATTACTCCGGTACTCTTGTCTTGTTCTGTATATTGTACAATATTTTGTATTTCTATACGGTTTTGTATATTGTACAAGATTGCTTATTATTTGTATTGGATAATAAGTCTGTTTATTTCAATTGTTACTTTTTTCTTTATTAAGTGTTGTGTAATTACATTTATTTTTACCCCATATTTGTTCCCACTACCGCACCTTAAAGGGAAACTTCGGTTTTTTTCAACCTGGGCCCTGTTTTCATAATTTTTTCTGTATATGTGAGTGCTGGATAAAACATTTTTTGAGGTCGCGCCAGTATTGAGCAGGGCAGGCAGCCTCCAGCCCAGCTAACGCTCGTACACAGGGCAACTGGCTCTCGTCAAAATTCGGCCTATAAACATGCATTTTTTTCACACTGACAGGCTCAGATAGTTACAATGAGTGTCCGACAACATACTAGAAAGGAGAAATTAACGTATGTCTCTACCTTTAGCTGGAGATCGCTGTTTGTTGTGAGCTGTGTCCAAATCTCACCACGCTACAAATCTCGTTCCGAAATCTCGCGATAACTCGCGACAAAACACCGGTGGAAAAACAGTTACCTGACTGAGGTGAAGAGAGACGACCGAAGTGATTTTGTATTGGACTAAGTTACCGAAGACTGTTAGTTTAGTTTTATAGAAAAGGGTTAGGGTTAGGTAACTGTTTTTCCACCGGTGTTTTGTCGCGAGTTATCGCGAGATTTCGGAACGAGATTTGTAGCGTGGTGAGATTTGGACACAGCTCACAACAAACAGCGATCTCCAGCTAAAGGTAGAGACATACGTTAATTTCTCCTTTCTAGTATGTTGTCGGACACTCATTGTAACTATCTGAGCCTGTCAGTGTGAAAAAAATGCATGTTTATAGGCCGAATTTTGACGAGAGCCAGTTGCCCTGTGTACGAGCGTTAGCTGGGCTGGAGGCTGCCTGCCCTGCTCAATACTGGCGCGACCTCAAAAAATGTTTTATCCAGCACTCACATATACAGAAAAAATTATGAAAACAGGGCCCAGGTTGAAAAAAACCGAAGTTTCCCTTTAAGTTGGAGTCCTTAATCTCGTTATATGCAAATATAATGACAATAAAGTCCATTCTATTCTATTTTTTTTTTTTTTTTTTTTTTTTTCAGGAAAAACAGATTTTACGGTATAATTCTGCCAGCTAAGCTTCCAGTGTTTTACAGTACAAAAACACATCGTACATTTTACAGTAAAATTTTATATTAATATTACTAATTTTGGCTACTGAGCTGCCAGCTTTTTACAGTAAAAAAACAAAACACTGTCAATTTTACAGCAAGATGCCAGTTTTTTAACATAAAAAAACTAAAATTTCATTTTACCTTAAAATTCTGGCTACTGAGCTGCCAGATTTTTTACGTAAAAAAAACAACAAAAAACACCATACATTTTACGGCAAAATTCTTGTTGAATGGTATTTTTTTACTGTAAAAAAAACCCACCGTAATCTTTGCTGTAAAATTTTGCTCTCAGCGTTTTACCATTGAAAAAAAAAATTCACAGTAAAATACCGCTGTCTTTTTTTTACCCTTAAATTCTTTTTACAGTGTAAAATCTTGGGAAAATTTGCAGCCAATAATAAACACTACTGAAAGCCAAAATTGTAGGTAAGACCAAAATTAGGGATGTCCGATAATGGCTTTTTGCCGATATCCGATATTCCGATATTGTCCAACTCTTTAATTACCGATACCGATATCAACCGATACCGATATCAACAGATGTATACAGTCGTGGAATTAACACATTATTATGCCTAATTTGGACAACCATGTATGGTGAAGATAAGGTACTTTTTAAAAATAATAATAAAATAAGATAACTAAATTAAAAACATTTTCTTGAATAAAAAAGAAAGTAAAACAATATAAAAACAGTTACATAGAAACTAGTAATGAATGAAAATGAGTCAAATTAACTGTTAAAGGTTAGTACTATTAGTGGACGAGCAGCACGCACAATCATGTGTGCTTACGGACTGTATCCCTTGCAGACTGTATTGATATATATTGATATATAATGTAGGAACCAGAATATTGATAACAGAAAGAAATGGGGGGAGGAAGTTTTTTTGGGTTGGTGCACTAATTGTAAGTGTATCTTGTGTTTTTTATGTTGATTTAATTAAAAAAAAAAAAAAAAAAAACAACAACAAAAACGATACAGATAATAAAAAAAACGATACCGATAATTTCCGATATTACATTTTAACGCATTTATCGGCCGATAATATCGGCAGGCCGATATTATCGGACATCCCTAACCAAAATATTAGGTAGACATTTGGCAAATTATACACACATAAATCCAAAACATTAGACACACCCACAATATTACGTATACTTGCAGCCATATTACGCACACCCTAGGCCAAAATCTACAGTACACTCAACCAAAATATCAGGTCCACATTTAGCAGAAATATTAGGTACCCCTGAGGCCACAATATTAGGTAGGCCCACATTTTTAGGTACACATGTTCAAACAGTTTTAAAGGTCAGGTGCAGGGGTGTCTAAACTTTTTCCACCGATACTGAAAAGTAAAAGCATGCAGGGGCCTTTTTTTTTTAAAATTTTTTGTAAAAAAAAAAAAAAAAAAAGCTAAAAAAAAGACAAACCTTTGTGTCAACTTTGTGTTATAAAGTGACAAAGTGTATTTTTATTAGCTTTTAGGATCAACATTTTAGCTTTGTCTCATTACATAGTGTTTTTGCATTTTTTCCCTGACATTTTTACTATTGTTTTTTTTTTTGTCCAATTTTATCTCGAAAATATTCTAAAGGACAACACTATGAACACCTCCGGTCTAGGGCATCATTCAACAAGTTAGGGTCAAAGGCCAGGCTAGAGGTTAGCAAAAAGGTAGCATGTTTATTGTATTGTTTGTATTGTGATGACTAAATTGTCAAAATAAGTTATTTTATTACACACCATCTCCTGTTCTTAACCAATTTATCAAGTATTTAATTTGTCAGATCTACATAAAATAACATGCATGTTGTACAATCACATCTATCTAGAGATGTCCGATAATATCGGACTGCCGATATTATCGGCCGATAAATGCTTTAAAATGTAATATCGGAAAATATCGGTTTCAAAATTATCGGTATCGGTTTCAAAAAGTACAATTTATGACTTTTCAAAACGCCGCTGTGTACACGGACGTAGGGAGAAGTACAGAGCGCCAATAAACCTTTGCGTGCCGGCCCAGTCACATAATATCTATGGCTTTTCACACACACAATTGAATGCAAGGCATACTTGGTCAACAGCCATACAGGTCACACTGAGGGTGGCCGTATAAACAACTTTAACACTGTTACAAATATGCGCCACACTGTGAACCCACACCAAACAAGAATGACAAACCCATTTCGGGAGAACATCCGCACCGTAACACAACACAACAAATACCCAGAAACCCTTGCAGTACTAACTCTTCTGGGACGCTACAATATACACTAGCAAATTTATCATCAACAAGGGTGTCGAATTTTGACGAAAACAAATGTTTGCCTCTCTCTAGTGAACTTTCCCAGTGGAGAGTTCATGTGCAATCACCAGGAAACACCAGCTCCAGTACAACTTGCAAGTGGTCATGTTCTTTAAGTAACTAAACACAAATGGTGCTCTGTGAAGGAGACGTGACACAGGCTCATCAACAACAGCGGCATCACCTGCTTTCGCTGGAGGTGGGAGGGCAAGTTGAGGAAACAAAATGTTCTGTTCGGCACCGCTCCGGCTGACACTCCGCAGCACATAATGATTATTTGAAACGCCGTCGAGATGAGTGTCCTACTCAAGATGACGAGCTCAAAGGGAAACGTTGTCGCTAATCAGCCAGCTGTCCTTGCACACTGGAGGATATGTCTTAGCCGTCGCTGCAAATGTTAGCGTGTGTTCCATGGGGAGTTTTTGAAAAAATATTAATATAGGAGGTCACAGTCAGTACTATGCACCTGATTTTGGGATGGTTATGCAGCTGATTGTCTTGTTTAAATCACTGGTTATTAGGGGTGTAACGGTACGTGTATTTGTATTGAACCATTTCGGTACGGGGGTTTCGGTTCTGTTCGGAGGTGTACCGAACGAGTTTCCACACGGACATATTAAGTAGCGTAACGCACGTTGTGTAAACAATGCACACCGAGGCACAACACACGGCATGCTAGCAGCTAACGGGCTACGATAGACTGACCATACGTCCTCTTTTCACCGGACATGTCCTCTTTTGCGGAGCTGTCAGGGCGGAGTTTCTTAAATGCCTCAAATGTCCGGCATTTTGAGTTAGGGTTGCGTGTATTTTCAATGTACGTTCAGGGTTAAGAAGGGGTTAAAAACAAAACAAATTGTGCGCGCAGCAGCATTGGTGAGGGAGGGGCAGAGACAGAGAGAGAGAGAGAGTTATGATAAACGCGCATGCGTCGCCAGGCTCTAATTTTTATCCATAGATTTATCAGATTTAATGTTTTATTATCTATAGCAGGGGTGTCAAAAGTGTGCCCCGGAGGCCATTTGCGGAACCACAGCTAATGTTTTAAAGGCCCACGGCACATTCTAAAAATACTATTATAATAAATAAAAAAACATAACAAAAGTGAAATAAAAAAGCTTAAAGGTTAAATGTAATTTTGAAAAAGTTGCAATGTTGACTAATAAAACGAAGCTGTTTTTTGTTCTTTCAAACTGTCATTGCTAGGGATGATGTTTGATAAGGAATTATCGAGTTCGAGCCTATTATCGAATCCTCTTATCGAACCGATTCCTTATCGATTCTCTTATCGAGTCCAGATAGGTTGTTGTATATGGAAAAAAACACACAATATTTGGTTTAACAAAAGCTCACTTTTATTATATAATAAAAAAATAAAATCTAACAAATAAATAAATATTGACTGTTACCCACCTAAAAAAATAAAATAAAATAAATAAATATTGACTGTTGTTACCCAAAGTATATTAAGTGGGATTTTTCAGAAAAACAAATATATACAGTAACACAAAAACAAGCTGTCTCTGTGATCACTATAGGTGTATAAATAATAATATAGTGTTAAATAAAATCAGTCCCTTGGGCACAAAACTGAAAATAATACAGCTCTCCAAAAAGTGCACTTCTACTGCTATTTGACATAACTGTTTGTTATGATGCTTTGACATTTTTGCACTTTATTTCTTTATTGAAAGAACATTCTATGAAGAGAAAAGTTCTTTGCAAATGTGGTTACAATGCTAAAAAATGAAAAGTTAAAGCTAAAAAAAGAAATACACTTTATTGAGTTACCATTATTTCTTTATGGGGGAAAAATGTTATGAGCTAGAGAATATAACAACTACACTACCCAGCATGCAACGGGAGTTACGAGCATGCGCGGTAGCCCCGAAAAGTGTTGCATGTTGCCACGCTGTGAAAGTAATCGTCAAGAACTCAGCCAACACGCCTCGTCTGCATTATTTATAATTAGACAGACAACACATCTACAGTGTGATTTTGTTTTGTTTACAAGGAAAGAAAAACAAAAGTTAAAAAAGGGAGATATGTTGTATATATATATGTATGTGCTGCGGTTGTTTTAAGAACGTTGCGACAGCTGCCGTAAAGGAGGTGCGTTGCTAGCCTGGTTGCTATGTTTCCGGTTGGTCGTAAAAGTGTTCGTCATGTGTTTTACCCTGCTAAAATCTCTCAGTAAAGTTATTCGATGGATTATAGCTTTTGTTTTGAACTTTATTACACCTTGGAGCGCCTTTTCCCGTCCATTGTTTTCCTGCTTTCGCTATCTGCGCCTAATGACTGAGCTACGTGACTGATTTATTGTGATGTCCCACGGAGCATTTCTGGTCGGGACGGGATTCGAATAAAGAATCAACTCTTTTCTTTTACTATAGTGGTCTCGATAACGGGTACCGGTTCTCAAAAAGGGATTCGAGTCCGAGGACTCGGTTCTTTTCTTATCAAACAACCGGGAAAACCGGTTTCGAGTATCATCCCTAGTCATTGCTCAAAACATAATATTGAATCAAAATCAATGTTATTATGAATTATTGACCTATCCAATCAAATATTCCACTAAGAAAAATAGTTTTGGTTGTAGATTTTGCAAATTTGGTAAATAAATAACCCCAAAATTTATATTTTGTTGTTTTCTTACTGTACCGAAAATGAACCGAACCGTAACCTCCAGACCGAGGTACGTACCGAACCGAAATGTTTGTGTACCGCTACACCCCTACTGGTTATAAAGCGTGCCGGAAATAATCAATTCATTTATTTATTCAATCAAATTTTTCAAGAATCGATTTTTAAAAATACCGGACATTTTTTAGGCCATCCCTGCGCTTACTCACTGTCATAAGTCAGCAGCCAAGACCAGCTTTTGTAAACCTTAACCTAAATGTTTAAATTAAATTAAATTATGGAATGGATTAAGCAAAGCAATCAAACAATGTACTAATATGATCCACTTCAAGAAACTCGTCAAACTTAAAGTGTTTACAAAGTACAAAGAAGAACCATAATAAACATTCAGAATTTATTTCATCCATCCATCCGTTCATTTTCAAAATAATCTTACTCATCTCACCATATGAAATGTAACTTAATACTTCACCGAGTATTTTTTTTAATTTTTTTATTGTGATTACTTATGGAGTATATTGTGAATAAATTGAGAACAGGAAGTGAACAAAAGTTTTAGCAACTGTTATGTAAAAGAAAAGGGGTAGGATTAAATAAACTCTGCTTCTTCCTACTCCTTTTCGCTTTATAAGCGGAATAGATCAAATCCCTACACCTCCATTGTTAGCCCACTATTGCCAGCGTTTATTTACGAGTTAGAATGCATATAAAAAAAGAAAAATGTGTGTTCTTGTCTAACGTAGTGATTGTGAATGATAGACAAAATTCCAGAAAAGTTCAGCTACCCTTTAAACCAAGGAAAACTGCCAGGGTAATTATTTGGATTGTTTGCCCCTTGAATTCTTGTTCTACTAATATACAACACCCTTAAAGGCCTACTACTGAAAGCCACTACTACCGACCACGCAGTCTGATAGTTTATATATCAATGATGAAATCTTAACATTGCAACACATGCCAATACGGCCGGGTTAACTTATAAAGTGACATTTTAAATTTCCTGCCAAACTTCCGGTTCAAAACGCCTTTGGAGGATGACGTATGCGCGTGACGTCGAGAGATCCACGGAAGTGTTTGGACCATATTGGACACAATACACAGAGCTCTGTTTTCTTCGACAAAATTCCACAGTATTCTGGACATCTGTGTTGGTGAATCTTTTGCAATTTGTTTAATGAACAATGGAGGCTGCAAAGAAGAACGTTGTAGGTGGGATCGGTGTATGCGGCTGGCTGTAGCAACACAACAAGGAGGACTTTGTTGGATAGCAGACGCGCTAGCGGCGAACTCACCTTGACTTCCTACGTCTCCGGGCCGCCGACCGCATCGTCAAACGCTGGAACGCAGGTGAGCACGGGTGTTGATGAGCTGAGGAGGGCTGGCTGGCGTAGGTGGAGCGCTAATGTTTTTATCATAGCTCTGACGAGGTCCCGTTGTTAAGTTAGCGTCGTTAGCAACAGCATTGCTAGGCTTCGACAGGCGTCGAATACACATTAACCGTGTATTTACATGTCCAGTGTTTGGTTCGGTGTCTCCTGATAGTAGTATTGTTGATCTTCTCTCTATCCTTCCAGTCAGGGATTTATTTATTTTGTTTCTATCTGCATTTGAGACAGATGCTATCACGTTAGCTCATGCTAAGAGCTTCGTCGATGATGGGTGAAGTCCTTCGTCACGCCGCCGATCGCTGGAACGCAGGTGAGCACGGCTGTTGATGTAACCGTGTAGTTACATGTCCATGGTTTAATAGTATTGTTGATCTTCTGTCTATCCTTCCAGTCAGGGGTTTATTTCTTTTGTTTCTATCTGCATTTGAGAACGATGCTATCACGTTAGCTCAGTAGCTAAGTGTGTCACCGATGTATTGTCGTGGAGATAAAAGTCACTCTGAATGTCCATTTCACGTTCTCGACTCTCATTTTCAAGAGGATATAGTATCCGAGGTGGTTTAAAATACAAATCCGTGATCCACAATAGAAAAAGGAGAGAGTGTACTAGCTTAGCTTGTACCTAAGTTACGGTCAGAGCGAAAAAAGATACGTCCGGCACTGCCTCTAGTTCTTCACTCTAACGTTCCTCATCCACGAATCGTTCATCCTCGCTCAAATTAATGGGGTAATCGTCACTTTCTCGCTCCTAATATCTCTCGCTCCATTGTAAACAACGGGGAATTGTGAGCAGCACTACCGCTTGTGACGTCACGCTACTTCCGGTAGGGGCAAGGTTTTTTTTTATCAGCGAGCAAAAGTTGCGAACTTTATCGTCGATTTTCTCTACTAAATCCTTTCAGCAAAAATATGGCAATATCGCGAAATGATCAAGTATGACACATAGAATGGATCTGCTATTCCCGTTTAAATAAAAAAAAATTCATTTCAGTAGGCCTTTAAGATACAGAAGTGATTGTGCAGTTACACAACAGGAAGCCAGGTGTTGCAATTAGGCTTTAACCGAACAAAATGTTGAAAAAGTGAAGCGCCGTGAATACTTTCCGAATGCCCAGTACAGTTGGCGATGTAGCTCACGGCTATTCAACAAATTCTTCAGATGGCGGCACTTTTAATCTCTCCTGAAGGAATCAATAAAGTACTATCTACCTATCCATCGACTTTTTCAAAAATAAAAAAAATCAGATTCGGCCTTGAAGAGTGATTGTGAGTGTCCACTAGGGCTGGACGATTATGGCAAAAATAATAATAATTAATTATTTTGATTGATATTGTAATGACAATTAATCACACAATTACTCATTACTTTGAAAACATGAGTATTTATTAGAGATGTCCGATATTATCGGCCGATAAATGCTTTAAAATGTAATATCGGAAATTATCGGTATCGTTTTTTTTATTATCGGTATCGTTTTTTTTTCTTTCTGTTTTTTAAAAAAATTAAATCAACATAAAAAACACAAGATACACTTACAATTAGTGCACCAACCCAAAAAACCTCCCTCCCCCATTTACACTCATTCACACAAAAGGGTTGTTTCCTTCTGTTATTAATATTCTGGTTCCTACATTATATATCAATATATATCAATACAGTCTGCAAGGGATACAGTCCGTAAGCACACATGATTGTGCGTGCTGCTGCTCCACTAATAGTACTAACCTTTAACAGTTAATTTTACTCATTTTCATTAATTACTAGTTTCTATGTAACTGATTTTATATTGTTTTACTTTCTTTTTTATTCAAGAAAATGTTTTTAATGTATTTATCTTATTTTATTTTATTAATTTAAAAAAAAAAAGGACCTTATCTTCACCATACCTGGTTGTCCAAATTAGGCATAATAATGTGTTAATTCCACAACTGTATACATCAGTATCGGTATCGGTTGATATCGGTATCGGTAATTAAAGAGTTGGACAATATCGGAATATCGGATATCGGCAAAAAGCCATTATCGGACATCCCTAGTATTTATTGTACCAACAAAAACTCTACTTTAAATATCGTTAAAAACTTGATATAAATTAGTAACAAATAAACCACTACAAATAAAATAATAATAATAGCAATTACAATACATTTAATTAACAATAGAAATATAAAAAACAATAAAATTATGTTTTTCTGTGTAGTTCTTAATTATTTTTTTTACCTTTTACACTTATTTTACCACAATAGAGTGTGTGCTTTTGGTCTAAGATAAGATGAAATACAATTTTTGTTGATTAAATGAAAAAATTCTCACATTTATTAGTGCAATATATTTTTGGACAATTTTGACCAGTAGTTTAGGTTTTAAGCATAATAATTTTGTAAATGTATCGATAAGTGCTTTAAGTACGTAACACTTGTGCAAGGTACTTTTTTGAAGCCTTTAATTTTGTTAGCGCAGTAGGACTGGATGTGACACACCGCGCTATTATTGTGAAGGGGGGTAGCGGTTTCGTGAACGCCGAAATCATATGTCTTACTTTTTTGTTGAGTTTAGTGACTATTGGTTAAACATTCTAGCGTTGTGTGGAATAAAAAGTAGCAACCGCGGAGACATCCCAAACTTCGAGTCGACGTGTTCTTTTTTCACTCATGCGCCTCTCATCTGTTTCACCGTCACAAGCTCCGAAATTTGCATGCATGTTCCACGGCCCATTAATCGTTTTTTTCCCCGATTATTATATTTTTATAATGGAAATCGACATTTCAATGTGATTGTCAATTGTACAGATGGGCCACGGTCAAATACCTAAAAAAAAAAAAAGATTCCTACTATTCAGCAGAGCTTCTAACTCACTTTACTATATTTCCTTTGGTAAAACTCAAAATCTAAAAAAAAAAAAAAGGGTGCGGTGGACGACTGGCCTTAAAGCAGGGGTGTCCAAAGTGTGGCCCGGGGGCCAGTTTCGGCCCGCCGCTTGTTTCCTATCGGCCCTCAGCAGATCATAAAAATTTAATGCGTTATTATCGAGACGTTATTAGTATTGCTGTCAAACGATACACTTTTAAAATCAGATTAAAACCTCTAAAGGCCTTAGTGGCCACATGCGTGGACAGCACCTTTTAGCTCTTATTTACAAAATTGTGTACACTACTGAATTGGGGTTTTATGGCCCTTATGTGGACACTTATACTGCCATCTGGTGGTGTCAGAAGACTACAACATACAATGGAATTTGGGGGGAAAAAAGTGTAAAAATAAGAATTAGCATGTCACTAAACATGATGTACACGTTTGTGTACTTATGGACTAAGTACATCATATAAAAAGATGATTCTTAGTTTTTTATTCTAATTAGGGTCCAATAAGCCCAAATAGCAAAGAGAAATAAAAAAAGCATGTAAACAAACAGCTTGGGCCTTAAGTTAAGTTAAAATTGGATTAATCACAACTACTACTCGCTTGCATGATTTCATTTAACTTCAACATTTCAATTCAATTAAAAGGGCCTCAATACTTGGTCACAAATGTCATTTCATTGTTAGAGTCCGTTTACGGTAAAGGAGCACAATAAACTGAGTGATTAATCTGCGTATTTAAAATATTTTTGGTGATTGATCGCATGAGTTAACTCGTTATTTTTGACAGCCCTCGTTGTTAGATGACACTTATTTACTTTGTCACCTACAACACAAAGCTAACAGGGATGTTTTGTTCAGCTAGCTTAGCATATATTGACATATACCAGTGTTTCCCACACATTCATTTATTTGTGGCGGCCCGCCACGAAAGAATTAATGCCACCACAATTTTTTTTATTTTTTTTTGTCCTGTCCAGCTTCTCAGGCAAATCATATAGTTGATGTAGATGCCCATATAGGCTGTTCAGACTTACTTTACAAAAGAGAAGTGTAGGATCAAGACTTTTGGAGCTCTTTGTTCAGTGGATCAGATGTTTGATGAAGCTTTGTGTCTATCTACCACCACTACTGTTTTCTGTTTATTTGTTACTGACTGTGGCAGGACACCTCTGCCTCTGTTTCACTTTATGTTGCTGGTAAATAATATGGTTGTAGTAGTAGGCTAAAGTTAAATTATTTAGTATGCACTAATTAAAGGGGCAGAGCTTTAAAGGCCTACTGAAACCCACTACTACCGACCACGCAGTCTGATAGTTTATATATCAATGATGAAATCTTAACATTATAACACATGCCAATACGGCCGGGTTAACTTATAAAGTGACATTTTAAATTTGCCGCTAAACTTCCGGTTCGAAACGCCTCTGCGGATGACGTATGCGCGTGACGTAGCCCGGCGAACACGGGTATGCCTTCCACATTGAAGCCGATACGAAAAAGCTCTGTTTTCATTTCATAATTCCACAGTATTCTGGACATCTGTGTTCGTGAATCTGTTTCAATCATGTTCATTGCATTATGGAGAAGGAAGCCAAGCAAGCAAAGAAGAAAGTTGTCGGTGCGAAATGGACGTATTTTTCGAACGTAGTCAGCCACAACAGTACACAGCCGGCGCTTCTTTGTTTACATTCCCGAAAGATGCAGTCAAGATGGAAGAACTCGGATAACAGAGACTCTAACCAGGAGGACTTTTGATTTGGATACACAGACGCCTGTAGAGAACTGGGACAACACAGACTCTTACCAGGATTACTTTGATTTGGATGACAAAGACGCAGACGTGCTACTGTGAGTATGCAGCTTTGGCTTTTTTTTGCGTATGTACGTAACTTTTTTAAAATATATAAGCTTTATGAACCTTGGGTTAGGTGAACGGTCTTTTGGGCTGAGTGATTGTGTGTGTTGATCATGTGTTTGAATTGTATTGGCGTGTTCTATGGAGCTAGGAGCTAGCAGAGGAGCTAGGAGCTAGCATAACAAACACGCAGGTGTTATTATGCAGGATTAATTTGTGGCATATTAAATATAAGCCTGGTTGTGTTGTGGCTAATAGAGTATATATATGTCTTGTGTTTATTTACTGTTGTAGTCATTCCCAGCTGAATATCAGGTACCGTGAGTATGCAGCCTTGGCTGCTAAACATTCGATAACTTGACCGTATGTGCGCGTCACGTACGTAACTTTTTAAAAATATATAAGCTTTATGAACCTTGGGTTAGGTAAACTGTCTTTTGGGCTGAGTGATTGTGTGTGTTGATCAGGTGTTTGAATTGTATTGGCGTGTTCTATGGAGCTAGGAGCTAGCAGAGGAGCTAGGAGCTAGCATAACAAACACGCAGGTGTTTTTATGCAGGATTAATTTGTGGCATATTAAATATAAGCCTGGTTGTGTTGTGGCTAATAGAGTATATATATGTCTTGTGTTTATTTACTGTTGTAGTCATTCCCAGCTGAATATCAGGTCACCCTCGGCTCTCACAGCATCTTCCCTATCTGAATAGCTTCAACTCCCCACTAGTCCTTCACTTGCACTTTACTCATCCACAAATCTTTCATCCTCGCTCAAATTAATGGGGAAATTGTCGCTTTCTCGGTCCGAATCTCTCTCACTTCATGCGGCCATCATTGTAAACAATAGGGAACTTTGCGTATATGTTCAACTGACTACGTCACGCTACTTCCGGTAGGTGCAAGCCTTTTTTTTATCAGATACCAAAAGTTGCAATCTTTATCGTCGTTGTTCTATACTAAATCCTTTCAGCAAAAATATGGCAATATCGCGAAATGATCAAGTATGACACATAGAATAGATCTGCTATCCCCGTTTAAATAAAAAAAATTCATTTCAGTAGGCCTTTAAGAGACATTTTAGCTTTTATATTTTTATAAGATATATTTTTTGTAAGAACCACAATTAATAAATATATTTCAGTGAATAACTTATTGTTCAAATCTGTATATAAATATGTACATAAAGTGTTGTAATTATATTGTAAAATGGATGGATGGATGGACGGACGCTTAAAACAAAACTGTTATTGTTAATTATTAAGTATACATTTTTTTAGCCTTTTTTAGAGAAAATCATATTGTAGTAAATTTTGCAAATTACTCGATGATGTCATGGTGACCCCACCCATAGCCACGCCCCCACCGCCACAGGTATCTTGGCAGTTTATGGGAAACACTGTATACTGGTTGGCTTTTAGCATCTTTAGCGAACAAAATGTGATTAAAAATGGCCCCCGCAACCTTCCATTGTACTGAATGCGGCCCTCGCCGGTTAAAGTTTGGACACCCCCGCCTTAAAGGGATTGTATTAGTCCTTGCAAGGTTTTAATGTATTATTCATGAAAAACATTTGTGCAACCATCATTAGTATTCAATGATGCCGCACTGTGTTTTTGTTCAATTAAGGCTAAGAAAAAACATTTAGTATACATAGCAACCTTGACCTTGTCCAATTCAACATGTGCGAATTAGAGCCACGGGCTAAACAATCTGTAGAAGGTCAAAACTATCAAAAGGCCTGTATAAATAAATAGTTAGTTCCATGTAGCTGCTGTCCTACTCAGCAGGTGGGCTCCATTTGAGGAGACAACATAGGCAGAACTTGTTCAAATCCCCCGCAGTGCTGTCATGTCAGTGCCAATAAACATTTATTGACTGTCAAACAAATGACGCAGAGAAGGCGTGCGTCTTTTTATTAGCTACAGTACGTGGGGGCAAAAAACACCAAAAAATCATAACCCAAGATAACACGGAAGCTTGTTATCGTCTTTAAAGCATAAACTGATCACGTGACCGTCAACGGAAACTAAAGATAAGGCCGTGCAGGTGAGAACTTCAGGTGTCATGTTTTTCCATCTTAAAGAAAAAAAACCTTCACAAAAACTGGCGCCCCGTGTGCCACATCCGGCCCGCCAATGCTTTTAATTCGGCCCGCCGAACATCGCTCAAACGAGCTTGATGAAACTATTAAAACTAGGGTTGATCATGTTGATCAGCACCTCTGCTGAGGCCTTTAAATATCTACAACATGCATTTGACAGAGCACAACAACAACTTTGCTATCTTCAACTGGTTTTAAATGCAGAGAAAACAAAGTGTATGTTCTTTACCACATCAAAAACTGTAAGATCAGCACTGTGTGAGAACATTTTAACAAGAAATGGGCAACAAATTGTGTTAGTATCTTCTTTTAAATATTTAGGATTTTTTAATTGATGACCACTTGAGTTTTAAAGGCCTACTGAAACCTACTACTACCGACCATGCAGTCTGATAGTTTATATATCAATGATGAAATCTTAACATTGCAACACATGCCAATACTTAACTTATAAAGTGACTTTTAAAACTTCCCGGGAAATATCCGGCTGAAACGTCGCGGTATGATGACGTATGCGCGTGACGAAGTCCGAGTAACGGAAGTTATGGTACCCGTAGAATCCTATACAAAAAGCTCTGTTTTCATTTCATAATTCCACAGTATTCTGGACATACTTTTGCAATTTGTTTAATGAACAATGAAGGCTGCAAAGAAGACAGTTGTAGGTGGGATCGGTGTATTAGCAGCGGACTACAGCAACACAACCAGGAGGACTTTGTTGGAGCGCTAGCCGCGCTAGCCGCCGACCTCACCTTGACTTCCTACGTCTCCGAGCCGCCAAACGCATCGGGTGAAGTCCTTCGTCCTTCTGCCGATCGCTGGAACGCAGGTGAGCACGGGTGTTGATGAGTAGATGAGGGCTGGCTGGCGTAGGTGGAGAGCTAATGTTTTTAGCATAGCTCTGTGAGGTCCCGTTGCTAAGTTAGCTTCAATGGCGTCGTTAGCACAGCATTGTTAACCTTCGCCAGCCTGGAAAGCATTAACCGTGTATTTACATGTCCACGGTTTAATAGTATTGTTGATTTTCTATCTATCCTTCCAGTCAGGGCTTTATTTTTTTGTTTCTATATGCAGTTAAAGCACGATGCTATCACGTTAGCTCGTAGCTTAAGCATTTCGCCGATGTATTGTCGTGGAGATAAAAGGCACTGAATGTCCATTTTGCGTTCTCGACTCTCATTTTCAAGAGGATATAGTATCCGAGGTGGTTTAACATACAAATCCGTGATCCACAATAAAAAAAGGAGAGTGTGGAATCCAATGAGCCAGCTTGTACCTAAGTTATGGTCAGAGCGAAAAAAGATACGTCCTGCACTGTCTCTCAAGTCCTTCACTGTAACGTTCCTCATCTACGAATCTTTCATCCTCGCTCAAATTAATGGGGTAATCATCACTTTCTCGGTCCGAATCTCTCTCGCTCCATTGTAAACAACGGGGAATTGTGAGGAATACTAGCTCCTGTGACGTCACGCTACTTCCGCTACAGGCAAGGCTTTTTTTTATCAGCGAGCAAAAGTTGCGAACTTTATCGTCGATTTTCTCTACTAAATCCTTTCAGCAAAAATATGGCAATATCGCGAAATGATCAAGTATGACACATAGAATGGATCTGCTATTCCCGTTTAAATAAATAAAAATCATTTCAGTAGGCCTTTAAGGAGCACATTCAGTATGTTGTAAAAAACTGAAACTTTTACTGGGATTTTATTATAGAAACAAGTCTTGCTTTTCTTTGACTGTGGAACAGAAATGGGTGGAAACAACCTTCTAACCCAGACCTGGGCATTCTGCGGCCCGCGGGCCGCATCCGGCCCTTTGTGCGTCCCTGTCCGGCCCGCGTGAGGCCAATTATAAATTACAAAATAAATTTTAAAAAGTATCTATGTCGAGTGTGCAATACAACGGTGCTGCTTTTGTTTTGAAAATCGTTATTCGTATTACTTCCGTGTGGACGTATGCGTGTGCGTGATTGTGAGTGAATGTGAACAGCTGCAATCACAAATTACAAAATAAAGTTGAAAAAACATCTATGTCGTGCGCGCAATACAACTGTGCTGCTTTTATTTTGAAAAGTATTATTTATGGGCGTGTGTCCGTGTGTAACCTGCGAGTGAAGGTGCACATGCAGCGACAAGTGATGCACGGTTTACACCCGAGACGCTAAAAAGAGAAAAGTTGATGACGAATGGCGTGTTTTCAACAAGACATGGACTGCCAAGCAACGTTCCCTCTAAGGTGCGCGCCTGCGCAATTGCGCACTGCTCAAGCGTCCTCTGCGCGCAGCAAATATATGCCGCGCACCAAATCAAATCCCATCTGAATTCTAAACAAAATAAACATATTTATTCTGTGTAATTTTGCAATGCAACTTGGAGTGACAGTGACAACAAGCGGCCCTAACGGTGTTCGCCAACACCGTTCAATTGAACACCGTTCAATTATTGTAACGTCTATCGAGATGCTTCGAGGACAGGAATTATATCGATCACTTTATTGAGCAAAACTGTTTATATTCGGACACCAAAAACATGAGTAAAACAATTCTATCTCGAAAAACTAGTCATTTTCTGCCGTACAAACCAGGCCAAAACCAACTTGTCATCTGTCACCAACACGCATAGCACTAAACCACTGGTGCGTTTATGGCCACACAAAAAGTCGGACAACTCAAACACCACACAAAGTTACACTATGACTCCTCAGTCATACGTGTGCTTATTTTACTGTCATTTATTATTAATGTTAATTTATTTATATTAGTCATTGAATGCTGTTACACACACTATGTCGAAGTATTACTATTATTATTAATTATTATTATAATTATAATTATTATTTATCTTACGGTATATATCAAAAATAACATTGAGCAAAATTTAATTGAAATATTGTCGATGTGGCCCTCCAGCAGTGCTCGGGTTGCTCATGCGGCCCCCGGTAAAAATTAATTGCCCACCCCTGTTCTAACCTGTTATTGATAGGGGTGTAACGGTACGTGTATTTGTCTTGAAGCGTTTCGGTACGGGGGTTCCGGTTCGGTTCGGAGGTGTACCATATTAAGTAGCGTAACATACGTTGTGTAAACAATGCACACCGAGGCACAACATACGGCATGCTAGCAGCTAACGGGCTAGGATAGACTGACCATACGTCCTCTTTTCACCGGACATGTCCTCTTTTGCGGAGCTGTCAGGGCGGAGTTTCTTAAATGCCTCAAATGTTCGGCATTTTGAGTTAGGGTTGCGTGTATTTTCAATGTACGTTCAGGGTTAAGAAGGGGTTAAAAACAAAACAAATTGTGCACGCAGCAGCATTGGTGAGGGAGGGGCAGAGACAGAGAGAGAGAGAGTTATGATAAACGCGCATGCGTCGCCAGGCTCTGCTTTTTAGCTATAGATTTATCAGATTTAATTTTTTATTATCTATAGCAGGGGTGTCAAAAGTGTGCCCCGGAGGCCATTTGCGGCCCACAGCTAATTTAATGTTCTAAAGGCCCACAGCACATTCTAAAAATACTATTAAAATAAACAAAAACATAACAAAAGTGAAATAAAAAAGCTTAAAGGCCTACTGAGACCCACTACTACTGACCACACAGTCTGATAGTTTATATATCAATGATGAAATCTTAACATTGCAACACATACCAATACGGCCGGGTTAGATTAGTAAAGTGCAATTTTAAATTTCCCGCGAAATATCCTGCTGAAAACGTCTCGGTATGATGACGTTTGCGCGTGACGTCACGGATTGTAGCGGACATTTTGGGACAGCATTGTGACCAGCTATTAAGTCGTCTGTTTTCATCGCAAAATTCCACAGTATTCTGGACACCTGTGTTTGTGAATCTTTTGCAATTTGTTTAATGAACAATGGAGGTATCAAAGAAGAAAGCTGCAGGTGGGAAGCAGTGTATTAGCGGCTGGCTGCAGCAACACAAACACGTAGCCGGTGTTTCATTGTTTACATTCCCGAACGATGACAGTCAAGCTTTACCATTGGCCTGTGGAGAACTGGGACAACATAGACTCTTACCAGGAGGACTTTGAGTTGGATACGCGCTACCGTGAGTACGCAGCTGCGGCTTCCAAACATTTGATCGCTTGCCCGTACGTGCGTGCCGCTATGTGCATGTCACGTACGTAACTTTGGGGAAATATATGTGCTGTATGAACTTTGGGGAGGTGAACGGTACTTTGGGCTGTGGGATTGAGTGTGTTGTGCGGGTGTTTGATTTGTATTGGTGGGTTATATGGACGGGAAGGGGGAGGTGTTTGTTATGCGGGATTAATTTGTGGCATATTAAATATAAGCCTGGTTGTGTTGTGGCTAATAGAGTATATATATGTCTTGTGTTTATTTACTGTTTTAGTCATTCCCAGCTGAATATCAGGTCCCACCCGCCTCTCACAGCATCTTCCCTATCTGAATCGCTTCCACTGCCCTCTAGTCCTTCACTCTCACATTCCTCATCCACGAATCTTTCATCCTCGCTCAAATTAATGGGGAAATCGTCGCTTTCTCCGTCCGAATCGCTCTCGCTGCTGCTGGCCATGATTGTAAACAATGTGCAGATGTGAGGAGCTCCACAACCTGTGACGTCACGCTACTTCCGGTACAGGCAAGGCTTTTTTATCAGCGACCAAAAGTTGCGAACTTTATCGTCGATGTTCTCTACTAAATCATTTCAGCAAAAATATGGCAATATCGCGAAATGATCAAGTATGACACATAGAGTGGATCTGCTATCCCCGTTTAAATAAGAAAATCTCATTTCAGTAGGCCTTTAAAGGTGAAATGTAATTTAGAAAAAGTTGCAATGTTGACTAATAAAACAAAGCTTGGTTTTTTTTTCTTTCAAACTGTCATTGCTCAAAACATAATATTGAATCAAAATCAATGTTATTATGAATTATTGACCTATCCGAGGTTCCGATTACTAAACATCAAATATTCCACAAAGAAAAATATTTTTGGTGGAAGATTTTGCAAATTTGGTAAATAAATAACTCAAAAATGTACATATTGTTGTTTTCTTACTGTACCGAAAATGAACCGAACCGTGACCTCTAAACCGAGGTACGTACCGAACCAAAATGTTTGTGTACCGTTACACCCCTAGTGAATGTTGTGTAATTTCTATATGTATTAACATTTGTAGTTTATTGTGTAAATATGTTAACACTAAACCTTCTATTTTTTTGTATGCAAAATAAACAATGGACGTTATTTATGTAAAATACAAAAATGGACGTTATACTTTTGTTATGTTTAGATTTTCAGTCTTGCAAACCTAAATGAAGGACAGGGTGTAAAGATTTCAAACTAGACTACTGCAACGCACTTCCAAGAACATCCAGAAGCTGCAGTACATACAGAATAGTGCTGCTAGGATCCTGATGAGAGTGCGGAAATATGACCATTTCACACCAACTCTCAAATCTCTTCACTGGCTTCCTGTTCCACTCAGGATTGAATTCAAAGTCTCCCTACTAACCCACCCTCCGGACAGGCTAACCTCCTCCAGCCTCCGAGGACAAAGCTACGAACAATGGGAGACCGGGCTTTCTGCTCCGCCGCTCCCAGTCTGTGGAACGCTCTCCCTGACCACCTGAGGGTACCACAGACTGTGAATGCTTTTAAAAAAGGCTTAAAAACCCTTCTTTTTAAAAAAGCATTTTTTTAGATATATGCATACTAGTTTTAGCTATTTGGCTGTTCTAGTTTTTATTTTTTTGTATTTTTTATTATCTTTTTATTTTTTAATACACTGTAGCACTTTTAGGTTGTTTACGCAATGTAAAGTGCTTTTTACTAGGGATGTCCGATAATGGCTTTTTGCCGATATCCGATATGGTCCAACTCTTTAATTACCGATACCGATATCAACCGATACCGATATCAACCGATATATACAGTCGTGGAATTAACACATTATTATGCCTAATTTGGACAACCAGGTATGGTGAAGATAAGGTACTTTTTTAAAAAAAATGAATCAAATAAAATAAGATAAATAAATTAAAAACATTTTCTTGAATAAAAAAGAAAGTAAAACAATATAAAAACAGTTACATAGAAACTAGTAATTAATGAAAATTTGTCAAATTAACTGTTAAAGATTAGTATTATTAGTGGACCAGCAGCCCGCACAATCATGTGTGCTTACGGACTGTATCCCTTGCAGACTGTATTGATATATATTGATATATAATGTAGGAACCAGAATATTAATAACAGAAAGAAACAACCCTTTTGTGTGAAGGAGTGTAAATGGGGGAGGGAGGTTTTTTGGGTTGGTGCACTAATTGTAAGTGTATCTTGTGTTTTTTATGTGGATTTAATATTAAAAAATTTTTTTTTAAAAATTAAAAAAACGATACTGATAATAAAAAACCGATACCGATAATTTCCGATATTACATTTTAACGCATTTATCGGCCGATCTCTACTTTTTACAAATAAAATCTATTATTATTATTATTATTAAACTAAGGAAGGAACATAATGGAAAAGAAGGAACAACAACCCTCAACAAAAACTGGAGCTTCTGTTTCTTCGTGCTTTTAACTCGCTGCACACGCTGGAAACGAGTAGGGAGGGCAGAATAATGAATGTATTGACAGTGCAGTGTGATAGCTGATGTGTTTAGTTTGCAATTAAGTAAACACTGCCTTAAAGAAATATAGCCTATGGAGGCACTTGCCAACGAAACATCCACATTTCGATATTCGTCCCCTGAGCCCTTGGGCTTTTGAAACGGCGACCCTCTTCATTGTGTAGCTGAATCGCCCTGCTTTAAGATTTACACTGCCACCTTGCCTTGGGGTGTGAGGGATATAAAGTGGGCGGGATACAAGACGGCTGCTTCCAAAAAAAGCCCTCAATCTGCTGCTCCCCTCCAGGAGCCGAGACCGTGGCTGCTAAACCAAACACACCAAAAAGCACGTTACCTTACATAACTTCAGCCCGCTATCTGGCTTGCCTTTGAAAAGTTCACACGTCTCTCTGCCTCTCTGCTCGAGATGAGGCGTCACAGGCGGCCGCCTTCAAACTTCAACTGACAGGAAGCATGCCTCAGCTTGTTGCCTCATTGCTGGTTTGTCAACTCGTGTGACAGGGCAGCGGCAGCCACGTTGGAAACAACACTAATCACATTAGAGGGAGAAAAAAATAAAAATACAACTCGATGGGCGGGATTTTTCCGCTTGAGACGTACAGTAAGGTATAGCAAGGAGTTCCCTTGGAGAAAATTAAATAGTAAATATATTTCATATTTTTCCTCTGTGTTGCATCTCCCTCATAGCTAAGGGAAGTAACCAAAGACATTTGAAACAAAAAATAAATAAACATATTGCTTCATTAATAGTAGGAATGTCCGATAATATCGGCTGATAAATGCTTTAAAATGTAATATCGGAAATTATCGGTATCGGTTTCATAATTATCGGCATCAGTTTCAAAAAGTAAAATGTATGACTTTTCGAAACGCCGCTGTGTACATGGACGTAGGGAGAGGTACAGTTCCTTTGCGTGCCAGCCCAGTCACATAATATCTACTGCTTTTCACACACACAAGTGAATGCAACGCATACTTGGTCAACAGCCATACAGGTCACGCTGAGGGTAGCCGTATGAACAACTTTAACACTGTTACAAATGTGCGCCACACTGCGAACCATACTTGCCAACCTTGAGACCTCCGATTCCGGGAGGTGGGGGGTGGGGCGGGGGCGTGGTTGGGGGCGTAGTTAAGATGGGAGGAGTATATTTACAGCTAGAATTCACCAACTCGAGTATTTCATATATATTTCATATATATATATATACATATATATATATATATATATATATATATATATATATATATATATATATATATATATATATATATATATATATATATATATATATATATATAAATGTATGAAATACTTGACTTTCAGTGAATTCTAGCTATATATATATATTTTATTTTTTTAAATTTATTTTATTATATATATTTATTTTTTTATATATATATATTTATTTATTTTATTATATATATAAATAAAAGAAATACTTGAATTTCAGTGTTCCGGAGGCTATCCAGTAGATGGCAGTATTGTCCTGTTTAAGAGTGTCACAACATTGCTGTTTACGGCAGACGAACTGCTTTACGGTAGACGAAAACGTGACTGCTGTTGTCGTGTGTTGTTACCGCGCTGGGAGGACGTTAATGAAACTGCCTAACAATAAACCCACATAAGAAACCAAGAACTCGCCCTCGATCATTCTACAGTTATAACGTGATTGGGCAGGCACGCTGTTTATATCGTGGGAAAGCGGACGTGAAAACAGACTGTCGCCACTCAGGTCCGCATGGAGCTGGAGGGGGCGTGGCCTCCTGCTCCGGCTGAATTCCGGGAGATTTTCGGGAGAAAATTTCTTCCGGGAGGTTTTCGGGAGAGGCGCTGAATTCCGGGAGTCTCCCGGAAAATCCGGGAGGGTTGGCAAGTATGCTGTGAACCCACACCAAACAAGAATGACAAACACATTTTGATTGATTGATTGGGAGAACATCCGCACCGTAACACAACATAAACACAACAGAACAAATACCCAGAACCCCTTGCAGCACTAACTCTACTTGGACCCCGACTTAAACAAGTTGAAAAACGTATTGGAGTGTTACCATTTAGTGGTCAATTGTACGGAATGTGTACTGTACTGTGCAATCTACTAATAAAAGTTTCAAATTCTTCCGGGACGCTACAATATACACCCAACCCCGCCCACCTCAACCTCCTCATGCATGTCCCAAATTCCAAGCTGCTGTTTTGAGGCATGTTAGAAAAAATAATGCACTTTGTGACTTCAATAATAAATATGGCAGTGCCATGTTGGCATTTTTTTCCCATAACTTGAGTTGATTTATTTTGGAAAAACTTGTTACATTGTTTAATGCATCCAGCGGGGCATCACAACAAAATTAGGCATAATAATGTGTTAATTCCACAACTGTATATATCGGTATCGATTGATATCGGAATCCGTCATTAAGAGTTGGACAATATCGGAATATCGGATATCAGCAAAAAAGCCATTATCGGACATCTCTAGTTTTGTTTAAGAATTGTGTGTGAGAGTCTATATTACTGTAATAGTTTATGTCTGTCTTAGGTAGTATAGTACAGTATATGTCTTATTTACTATTATTACTGGGGATTTGCTTATCGGTCGGCCACCAATCAGTACTGGCCGATTTTCATAAAAATTGTATTGCACCAAACCCCTCTGGCTGTCACTGTATTTATTTGTAGTTCCCCGGCTGACTAGCGGCTAGCAGCTAATTATGTGTCTCCATACACAATGTGGAGACGCCCCCCTAAGCTCATAATTATCACCTCCATAACAGCAAATAAACTGAATTTCTTAGTATCATTATCAAGTAGTATTATCACTGGAGGACAAGGCTAAACATGTTACACACAAAGAGCAAGCCAAAGGCATAATAATGTGTTAATTCCATGACTGTGTATATTGGTATCTGTTGATATCCGTATCGGTAATTAAGAGTTGGACAATATCGGAATATAAATAAAAGCCATTATCGGACATCTCTAATTAATAGTAATACATATACAAATAATACATTGCAGTTGTATA
>NC_084747.1:6598022-6625522 GCF_033978785.1 Entelurus aequoreus
ATAATAAAAATAAATAAAATATAAAACTAGAAACAGCCCAATAGCTAGAACCAGCATGCATAACTATAAAAAAGATGGGTTTTTAAGCCTTTTTTTAAAAGCATCCACAGTCTGACGTGCCCTCAGGTGGTCAGGGAGAGCGTAACCACAGACTGGGAGCAGCGGAGCAGAAAGCCCGATCTCCCATAGTTCGTAGCTATATACCATACAAAGTATTTCAATGGTTGGAATCTGCGCTTTTGCATGATATTTTAGTGACTAGAGTTGTCCTGATACCAATATTATTTCGATACTTTTCGGTACTTTTCGATACTTTTCTAAATAAAGGGCACCAGAAAAATTGCATTATTGGCTTTATTTTATCAAAAAAATCTTAGGGTGTGGCGGACCGGTACTTTTCAGCGGCGGTATGGTACCGAATATGATTCATAAGTATCGCCGTACTATACTAATACCCGTATACCGTACAACCCTACTAGTTACTATCAGTGCCGGCCCGTGGCATAGGCCGTATAGGCAAATGCTAAGGGCGCCGTCCATCAGGGGGCGCCACGCCAGTGCCACAAATGTTGGAGAAAAAAAAAAAAAAGACAAAAAGTTGGTACTATTATTTCTAAATACAAAAAATAATCCCACGTTAATTAAAATGCAAAGTAAAGCCTATTTAATAGAAATATTAATTGTTACATTACGCCCCCCCCTTTCCCCCCGCACGGTGCGCCCCCTCCCTTCCCGTATCATGACTCTTTTTGGACGTCACCACATCAAAAAATGAACACAAGATGTCAAAACGGCCAAAACTGTCAGGTGCCCAGGGAAGAAAAAATAGAAAAGAAGAGGAGGAGAAACGAGAAAACCCAGAGGTAGCAGGTAGGTAACATTAGCCTACATGAAATTATTTGTCTGTTACAGAATGTGATAGTAACCTGGCTTTTTAGCATTAAGCTAATGTTACATGATTCGGCAATTGCTAATCAATAAATAGCTAGTTCTGTTTTAACGTCGGGTTAATATTGTGGAGGGGGCTAAATTGTTATGGAAAATAATAATGTAACGTTAGGTAATTACAGTACTCCCACCTTACATTCCTCAGGGAAATTTGTATTAGATCTTTTAGGTGTTTTTTGTTTACATTGTTATTGCCTTCTGGTTAGCTAATGTTTGCCCTGCAGGTAATAGTCACTTTTCCACCCCTTTATATATTAGGTATAGTTGTAAGCCTAGTTGTTAAAGTGCACATCATTAATGTTAATTAAGCAATATCACATGAGAGGGAATGCTGTTTTTTAATTTGAACACTGCTGTGATTCGGTTAAAGATAATCATAACATAACATTTTCATAATAAGTTAATTTGCTTTCTTTAAGTAAAAAAAAAGGTCAAAGACAAAGCTATTCGGTTTCTTGTGAGTATATACACTTCACTGCCGATGTGGGGGGGCGCCACCTAAAATCTTGCCTAGGGCGCCAGATTGGTTAGGGCCAGGCCTGGTTACTATGGTAATCTACGTCACAGCAGGTCAGATGAGGCACCAAGCAGTGTGGGTGGGGAGCGTTTCCACAGAGTGTTTCCAGAGCCTGAAATGCGGGTGTCAGGGACAGACGCGGAAGGAGATTTTTACAAGAAAGTTCTAAAGCTTAGTGATATATCAAATATAGGGCTGCAACTAACAACTAATTTGATAATCGATTAATCTGTCGATTATTACTTCGATTAATAATCGGATAAAAGAGACAAACTACATTTCTATCCTTTCCAGTATTTTATTGGAAAAAAACAGCATACTGGCACCATACTTATTAGGGACCGAGTCCCTTTGGGCCAGAGGACCCTATTGAATTTCTAGCGTTTTATTATTATACCGCCGCCTCTTTGAGCTGTAATTTGACCCCCTTAACATGCTTCAAAACTCACCAAATTGGACACACACATCAGGACTGACGAAAATTACGATCTAATCCAAAAAAAACCCCCAAAACTCAAAATTGCGCTCTAGCGCCCCCTAGGAAGAAAACACAGACAAAACTGCCTGTAACTCCCAGTAGGAATGTCATAGAGACATGAAACAAAAACCTCTATGTAGGTCTCACTTAGACCTAGATTTCATACACTGACAACCCCCAGCAAAAATCAACAGGAAGTTTGCAATATTGTAGGGCTGCAACTAACAACTAATTTGATAATGGATTAATCTGTCGATTATTACTTCGATTAATCGATTAATAATCGGATAAAAGAGACAAACTACATTTCTATCCTTTCCAGTATTTTATTGGAAAAAACCAGCATACTGGCACCATACTTACTTGGGACAGAGTACCCTATTGTATTTGTAGCGTTTTATTATTGTACCGCCGCCTCTTTGAGCTGTAATTTGACCCCCTTAACATGCTTCAAAACTCACCAAATTGGACACACACATCAGGACTGACGAAAATTACGATCTAATCAAAAAAACAAACCCCAAAACTCAAAATTGCGCTCTAGCGCCCCCTAGGAAGAAAACACAGACAAAACTGCCTGTAACTCCCAGTAGGAATGTCGTAGAGACATGAAACAAAAACCTCTATGTAGGTCTCACTTAGACCTATATTTCATACACTGACAACCCCCAGCAAAAATCAACAGGAAGTTTGCAATATTGTAGGGCTGCAACTAACAACGAATTTGATAATGGATTAATCTGTCGATTATTACTTCGATTAATCGATTAATAATCGGATAAAAGAGACCAACTACAGTTCTATCCTTTCCAGTATTTTATTGGGAAAAAACAGCATACTGGCACCATACTTATTTTGATTATTGTTTCTCAGCTGTTTGTAAATGTTGCAGTTTATAAATAAAGGTTCATTAAAAAAAATAAAAATAATTTAAACAAAGTAGCCTCTGCACATGTGCATAGCATAGATCCAACGAATCGATGACTAAATTAATCGCCAACTATTTTTATAATCGATTTTAATCAATTTAATCGATTAGTTGTTGCAGTCTTATATATCAGATTGTAGATGTTTTTTTTGTTTTTTTACCCTTCACGTTCATATTTCACTGTGTTTGTTGCATTTGGCTTGATTGTAAAATAAGTCGATTGAGAGGGGGTGTGACGTTCATATGTTCTCAATATTCAGTGTTTTATCGTTCATAGAAAGAAAAAAAATTCCATTCCGTTTTAAGGCGGTCTGTCATAACATTTTTAGCATTCAATCAGACTTTATTGTAGGGCTGCAACTAACAACTAATTTGATAATGGATTAATCTGTCGATTATTACTTCGATTAATCGATTAATAATCGGATAAAAGAGACAAACTACATTTCTATCCTTTCCGGTATTTTATTAGAAAAAAACAGCATACTGGCACCATACTTATTTTGATTATTGTTTCTCAGCTGTTTGTAAATGTTGCAGTTTATAAATAAAGGTTTATAAAAAAATAAAAATACAAAAAATAAATAAATAAAAATAAAAAAGTAGCCTCTGCAAATGCGCATAGCATAGATCCAACGAATCGATGACTAAATTAATCGCCAACTATTTTTATAAATCTATTTTAATCAATTTAATCGTTTAGTTGTTGCAGTCCTATATATCAGATTGTAGATGTTTTTTTGTTGTTTTACCCTTCACGTTCATATTTCACTGTGTTTGTTGCATTTGGCTTGATTGTAAAATATGTCGACCGAGAGGGGGTGTGACGTTCATATGTTCTCAATATTCAGTGTTTTATCGTTCATAGAAAGAAAAAAAATTCCATTCCGTTTTTAAGGCGGTCTGTCATAACATTTTTAGGGCTGCAACAACCAATCGATTAAATTGATTAAAATCGATTATAAAAATAATTGGCGATTAATTTAGTCATCGATTCGTTGGATCTATGGTATGCGCATGTGCTGAGGCTACGTTTTTGTTTTGTTTTAACCTTTATTTATAAACTGCAACATTTACAAACAGCTGAGAAACAATCAAAATAATAGGGGTGTAACGGTACGTGTATTTGTAGCGAACCGTTTCGGTACGGGGGTTTCGGTTCGGTGCGGAGGTGTACCGAACGAGTTTCCACACGGACATATTAAGTAGCGTACTGCACGTTGTGTAAACAATACTCAAAATGCCGGACATTTGAGGCATTTAAGAAACTCCGCCCTGACAGCTCCGCTAAAGAGGACATGTCCGGTGAAAAGAGGACGTATGGTCAGTCTATCGTAGCCCGTTAGCTGCTAGCATGCTAGCAAAAGAGGACATGTCGGGTTAAACCGATCTAGGATAGACTGACCATACGTCCTCTTTTCACCGGACATGTCCTCTTTAGCGGAGCTGTCAGGGCGGAGTTTCTTAAATGCCTCAAATGTCCGGCATTTTGAGTTAGGGTTGCGTGTATTTTCAATGTACGTTCAGGGTTAAGAAGGGGTTAAAAACAAAACAAATTGTGCGCGCAGCAGCATTGGTGAGGGAGGGGCAGAGACAGAGAGAGAGAGAGAGTTATGATAAACGCGCATATGTCACCAGGCTCTGCTTTTTATCCATAGATTTATCAGATTACATTTTTTATTATCTATAGCAGGGGTGTCAAAAGTGTACATTTTTGTAACATTTTCCTTGTTTTATTTGGCAAGTTGAAAGAACATGGCGCCAGTATGCTGTTTTTTTCCAATAAAATACTGGAAAGTAGGGGTGTGGGTAAAAAATCGATTCGAATTCGAATCGCGATTCTTACGTTGTGCGATTTAGAATCGATTCTCATTTTTAAAAAATCTATTTTTTTATTTTTATTTTATTTTTTTTAAATTAATCAATCCAACAAAACAATACACAGCAATACCACAACAACGCAATCCAATTCCAAAACCAAACCCGACCCAGCAAGACTCAGAACTGCAATAAACAGAGCAATTGAGAGGAGCCACAAACACGACACAGAACAAACCAAAAGTAGTGAAACAAAAATGAATATTATCAACAACAGTATCAATATTAGTTACAATTTCAACATAGCAGTGATTAAAAATCCCTCATTGACATTATCATTAGACATTTAAAAAAAATTAAAAAAAGAACAATAGTGTCACAGTGGCTTACACTTGCATCGCATCTCATAAGCTTGACAACACATTGTGTCCAATATTTTCACAAAGATAAAATAAGTCATATTTTTGGTTCATTTAATAGTTCAAACAAATTTACATTATTGCAATCAGTTGATAAAACATTGTCCTTTACAATTATAAAAGCTTTTTACAAAAACATACTACTCTCCTTGCATGTCAGCAGACTGGGGTAGATCCTGCTGAAATCTATGTATTGAATTAATAGTCCAGGGATCACCAACCTTTTTGAAACCAAGAGCTACTTCTTGGGTACTGATTAATGCGAAGGGCTACCAGTTAGATACACATTTAAATAAATTGCCAGAAGTAGCCAATTTGCTCAATTTACCTTTAACTCTGTTATTATTAATAATTAATGATATTTATCTTTGTGGAAACACTGATCATCTTAATGATTTCTCACAATAAATATATATAGAAACAGATAAATATCAATATGCAACACTTTATTTTTATATTTTCTCTAAGTGCACATTTTTCAAATTGAACATTTTCAAATGATCACTTCTAAGACAATATCCCATTTTAACTAGCTAGCCACTAACATCTTTTAACAAATCATGAATTACTTTGCACCATGTTTGTACAAATAATAACTCATGTAAAATAGAAAAGTAAACTCTCAAATTTTTAAATCATGTCACACTTTGAACTGGACACCAAATCTGTTATCTGTTTCTTTGTCAGTTAGTGGGAAGCCTGGCATTGCATGCTGTTAACTAGTGTGTTGTACTCTGGTGTGTAACTTGACACTGCAACTCTGAGTGAGTCTTGCAGATGTGCATCAGTGAGGCGTGTTCTGTGTTTGTTCTTGATGAAGTTCATGTCAGAAACGGCTGATTCACAAAGATAAGATTTTTCCTCATTGTATGCGGAACCTTTTTAATCTTTTGGACATATTTTCACAGCAATCTGGCCTTAAGCTTAATTATGATAAATGTAAAATGTTAAGGATCAGAAATCTAAAGGGAACGTCCTTTCGAATGGAATGCAAAGTGTTTTGTTTATAAATTATATGCAATCTGTTGTGTTCCCTAATTTTTTTCTGTGTACATGAATGAAGGTGTGTGTTGCTGAGTCCGACTTGGACATTATCTGGACTGGGCCTGGTTTAAAAAACCCTTTAAAAAAATCTAATTTCATTGACAACCTGGTCTGTTGAAGATAAGGCCCTTTAAAAAAAAATAATAATAAAATAAGATAAATAAATAAAAAACATTTTCTTGGATAAAAAAGAAAGTAAAACAATATAAAAATAATTACATAAAAAATAGTAATTAATGAAAATGTTAGTGGACCAGCAGCCTATACAATCATGTGTGCTTCAGGGACTGTGTCCCTTGCAGATGTGTTGTCTATGTTGTGGGAACCAGAATATTGGTAGCAGAAAGAAATAACCCCTTTTGTGTGGATGAGTGTGCATGGGGGAGGTTGTTTGGGTTGATGCACTGATTGAAAGTGTATCTTGTGTTTTTTCTATGTAGATTTGATTGTAAAAAAAAAAATTAAAAAAAAAATTTTTTTTTTTTTTTTTAGAACAGGCCCGCGGGCGACTCATCTGGTCCTTACGGGCGACCTGGTGCCCGCGGGCACCGCGTTGGTGACCCCTGGAATAGAGAATCCTTTTGAATCGGGAAAATATCGTTTTTGAATCGAGAATCGCGTTGAATTGAAAAAAAAAAATCGATTTTGAATCGAATCGTGACCCCTACAATCGATATTGAATCGAATCGTGGTACACCCAAAGATTCACAGCCCTACTGGAAAGGATAGAAATGTAGTTTGTCTCTTTTATCCGATTATTAATCGATTAATCAAAGTAATAATCGACCGATTATCAAATTAATCGTTAGTTGCAGCCCTAAACATTTTTAGCATTCAATCAGACTTTATTGTGAGGTTTTGTATTAGTTTTCCTAAAAAATAGATATACACATTTTTAATAATTGCCCAGGCCTGCTATATAGTCATGATTTTAAAAAAAGTGATGTTTTGCAAATGTCGTCACGTACCTGCGATGCACGTCCCACTGCCAGCCTTTGTGGGATAAAAACAAAAAGTCAAAGTTCGTCCACTTTGTCTGGGCGGGGACGAGGAGGGCTCTCAGGGGTCAAGCAGGAGCCACCGCCCACCCGGCGAGGTCCACAAAGAAGGCCATGAGTGAAACGAGCGCACCTCTAGTGAAATAGAAGTCAGCAAGCGATTTCCTTGACGACGCCGAGTGTTTGGACCCTCAGCCCGGATTCAACGCCAACAAATGACGCGTCCACAAACATCATCGCCGCCGTCGTCCTCACCATCCAGTGTGTGTGTACATGTCGCTCACACTCTCACAGGCGCCCCATCTTCAGTACGGGCGGAAGCGACCACAGCCCAACGGGCTAAAGTTAGCTTAAAACACCAACCAAAAAAAAATGCCCTTGAATGCGCTAGCAGCGGTTGGCGGGAGTTGGCGGCCAGGCTCATCCGGGAAACACCACCCCGTCTCCGGTGCTCAGGTGAAGCGCCGCCGAAGTGCGGAGGACGAAGGGCGGGCGACACATGAAGACGTAGGGAGGAGGAGGAGGAGGAGGAGGAGACGCCGAAGTGGGTCCGCCATCGTTAAGTTGTCACTCCGTAAGTCTGAAGCAATGCGAGACTTTACAGTCCTTACAAGAACGTCACAGTGTCAAGTTAGGAGAGGACTTCCGGTGGCTGTTCCGGTTACCCTACTGCAATAAAAGTCCGAAATTTAAGAACTAAGGCTGTCGTTGGATAGTATGATATGTAGGAATAAGGTTGTTTTAGCACAATTCATAAATGTAGGAAATTATTTTTGACTGGCTCTAATCCGGGGGTTGGCGAGCCGCATGCGGCTCTTTAGCGCCGCCCTAGTGGCTCTCTGGAGTTTTTTCAAAAATGTATAAAAAATTGAAAAAGATGGGGGGGGGGGAATATATTTTTTGTTTTAATATGGTTTCTGTAGGAGGACAAACATGACACAAACCTCCCTAATTGTTATAAAGCACACTGTTTATTAGGGGTGTGGGGAAAAAAATCAATTTGAATTCGAATCGCGAAAAAATCTATTTTTCTTTTTTTTTCATTTTATTTTATTTTTTTAAATTAATCAATCCAACAAAACAATACACAGCAACACCGTAACAATGCAATCCAGTTCCAAAACCAAACCCGGCCCATCGACACTCAGAACTGCAATAAACAGAGCAATTGAGAGGAGACACAAACACGACACAGAACAAACCAAAAGTAGTGAAACAAAAATGAATATTATCAACAACAGTATCAATATTAGTTACGATTTCAACATAGCAGTGATTAAAAATCCCTCATTGACATTATCATTAGACTTTATTTAACAAAAAATAAAAATGAACAATATTGTGACAGTGGCTTACATTTGCATCACATCTCATAAGCTTGACAACACGGTGGGTCCAATATTTTCACAAAGATAAAATAAGTAATATTTTTGGTTAATTTAATAGTTAAAACTAGAGATGTCCGATAATATCAGCCTGTCGATATTATCGGCCTATAAATGCTTTAAAATGTAATATCGGAAATTATCAGTATAGTTTTTTTTTTGTTTATTTTTTAATTAAATCAACAAAAAAAACACAAGATACACTTACAATTAGTGCACCAACCCAAAAAACCTCCCTCCCCCATTTACACTCATTCACACAAAAGGGTTGTTTCTTTCTGTTATTAATATTCTGCTTCCTACATTATATATCAATATATATCAATACAGTCTGCAAGGGATACAGTCCGTAAGCACACATGATTGTGCGTGCTGCTGGTCCACTAATAGTACTAACCTTTAACAGTTAATTGTACTCATTTTTATTCATTACTAGTTTCTATGTAACTGTTTTTATATTGTTTTACTTTCTTTTGTATTCAAGAAAAATTATTTAATTTAATACATTTTTTTTTTAAAAGGACCTTATCTTAACCATACCTGGTTGTCCAAATTAGGCATAATAATGTGTTGATTCCACGACTGTATATATCGGTATCGGTTGATATCGGTATCGGTAATTAAGAGTTGGACAATATCGGATATCGGCAAAAAAGCCATTATCGGACATCCATACTGTTAATATTAAACATGCTTCATTGATTCGAGTATTTGGCGAGCGCCGTTTTGTCCTACTAATTTTGGCGGTCCTTGAACTCACCGTAGTTTGTTTACATGTATATAACTTTCTCCGACTTTCTAGGACGTGCTTTATGCCACTTCTTTTTCTGTCTCATTTTGTCCACCAAACTTTTAATGTTGTGCGTGAATGCACAAAGGTGAGTTTTGTTGATGTTCTTGACTTGTGTGGAGTGCTAATCGGTCACTGCAAGACTGCAAGCTAATCGATGCTAACATGCTATTTAGACTAGCTATATATACATATTGCATATAGGTATATTTGAGGTCATTTAGTTTCCTTTAAGTCCTCTTAATTAAATGTATATCTCATGACACACTATCTGTATGTAATGTGGCTACAGATTTGTTTTGTATTTTTGGTAACATTATGGCTCCTTCAACATTTTGGGTTCCCCTGCTGAGTCTAATCCGAGCCTTTCCTCCTTTATGGCGCCATAATAGGTGCACAACTTCCGGTACCCTGCTTACTTCTCCCAACTTGACATCATTGGTCAACGGAAGCAGAAGGTCGCCCTCTACTGGTGAAACACGTACATTACATAAATAGGTCGACAACTTGCTGATTACAGCAGTTCTGGCAGTTATCTTATAATCACGTAAAACGAATACTTCGCATTACTTTGCTGAGATTTTTTGGTTTAACAATGTCTTCAAGTAAGGTAAACAGTAACAGATTTTAAATGTATGTTTGTACTTCAAATGATAATTATCAATCAATCAATCAATGTTTATTTATATAGCCCTAAATCACAAGTGTCTCAAAGGGTTGCACAAGCCACAACGACATCTGCGGTTCAGCGCCCACGTAAGGGCAAGGAAAAACTCACAACCCATTGGGACGTCGATGAGAACAGGCCTGGCCCTAACCAATCTGGCGCCCTAGGCAAGATTTTAGGTGGCGCCCCCCCACATCGGCAGTGAAATGTATATACTCACAAGAAACCGAATAGCTTCGTCTTTGACCTTTTTTTTTACTTAAAGAAAGCAAATTAACTTATTATGAGAATGTTATGATTATCTTTAACCGAATCACAGCAGTGCTCAAATTAAAGAACAGCATTCCCTCTCATGTGATATTGCTTAATTAACATTAATGATGTGCACTTTAACAACTAGGCTTACAACTATACCTAATATATAAAGGGGTGGAAAAGTGACTATTACCTGCAGGGCAAACATTAGCTAACCAGAAGGCAATAACAATGTAAACAAAAAACACCTGCTTAAAAGATCTAATACAAATGTCCCTGAGGAATGTAAGGTGGGAGTACTGTAATTACCTAACGTTACATTATTATTTTCCATAACAATTTAGCCTCCTCCACAATATTAACCCGACGTTAAAACAGAACTAGCTACTTATTGATTAGCAATTGCCGAATCATGTAACATTAGCTTAATGCTAAAAAGCCAGGTTACTATCACATTCTGTAACAGACAAATAATTTCATGTAGGCTAACGTTACCTACCTGCTACCTCTGTTTTTTTCTCGTTTCTCCTCCTCTTCTTTTCTATTTTTTCTTCCCTGGGCACCTGACAGTTTTGGCCGTTTTGACATCTTGTGTTGATTTTTTGATGTGGTAAGAGTCATGATACGGGAAGGGAGGGGGCGCACCGTGCGGGGGGATGGGGGGGCGTAATGTTGTAACAAATAATATTACTATTAAATAGGCTTTACTTTGCATTTTAATTAACGTGGGATTATTTTTTGTATTTAGAAATAATAGTACCAACTTTTTTTTTCTTTTTTTCTCCAACATTTGTGGCACTGGCGTGGCGCCGTCCATCGGGGGGCGCCCTTAGCATTTGCCTATACGGCCTATGCCACGGGCCGGCCCTGGATGAGAATGACTATGAGAAACCTTGGAGAGGACCGCAGACCGGATGCAATGTACGTCGAGTGGCTCTGACATAATATTGTGTTATAAACTATGTTCTCTGCTCGCTGTACATATCCTACCAAGTCAGACCTACACTGTTTCAATGTCCATTTCTCAGATGATGTAATTGTTGATGACTGAAGTGCTGATTAGGGTGAGAAGCTCTGTCATCCTGGAGGAGCTCAAAGTAAAGCCGCTGCTCCTCCACATGGAGAGGAGCCAGATGAGGTGGTTCGGGCATCTGGTCAGGATGCCACCTGAACGCCTCCTTAGGGAGGTGTTTAGGGTTCGTCCGACCGGTAGGAGGCCCCGGGGAAGACCCAGGACACGCTGGGAAGACTATGTCTCCCGGCGGGCCTGGGAACGCCTCGGGATCCCCCGGGAAGAGCTGGACAAAGTGGCTGGGGAGAGGAAAGTCTGGGCTTCCCTGCTTAGGCTGCTGCCCCCGAGACCCGACCTCGGATAAGCGGAAGAAGATGGATGGATGGATGGATGAAGTGCGGATATCAACCAAACCTAACCCCCCCTCCATATCCCACCCCCAGGATTGTAAATAATGTAAATAATTCAATGTATATACTCTGATGATTAACTTGTGTGATGACTGTATTATGATGATATATATACTCATGTACCATGAGTTGATTTACGTGGACCCCGACTTAAACAAGTTGAAAAACTTATTCGGGTGTTACCATTTAGTGGTCAATTGTACGGAATATGTACTGTACTGTGCAATCTACTAATAAAAGTTTCAATCAATCAATCAAAAAACACTGATCTAGTCAACATATAATGCATTTCGTCTATTTAACACAGGGGGGCGACAGTGCCTCTATACAAATACTGTACGGTGTTTTGTCAACGAAGAAGAACATATAGCGGATGTAAACACGGATAACCCAAACAGGTTATTTCCAAGGACATTAAAAGCGATGTTTTATCTCGTGTCTATTTAAACATTTTTAACAGACTTACTTAAAATATGTCGCGACTTCCCCCGTTGTTATGCTACGTGTACAACAGTGTACGGAGTGGAGCCATGTGGCGGAAGGATCGTGTAGGGCTGCCCTCCTCACCTCCAGCCGGCCTCACATGGGTGCTGGTGGCCGGCAAGAAGGACCTGATAGACCTGCCCGTCCTGGATGAAAGTCAGCTGGAGGAGCAGTTTGTTAGAGGATCTGGACCCGGTGGTCAGGCCACTAACAAGACCAGTAACTGCGTGGTGCTCAAACACATCCCTTCTGGGCTGGTGGTTAAGGTTCGTCATACTTGTTAACATTCCTAGTGGTTTTTTTTTACCTTTCCCTAAGTCTTCATTTAACACCACATGATGTTTGTGAGCACACTAAATGCGGCACCCTAATTTAATTTAGACAACTTAATGCCACACATGCACAATCCAATAAAAGAAAAAACTGGAGCAACGATTCTGCCTTTAAAAAGTAAACAGTATCTTACAGAGACACAATTCAGATGTTCCAACACAAGTATTGTCAATACACTTAATATCCAGTATAGATGTCCGATAATGGCTTTTTTTGCCGATATCCGATATTGTCCAACTCTTAATTACCGATTCCGATATCAACCGATACCGATATACACAGTCCTGGAATTAACACATTATTATGCCTAATTTTGTTGTGATGCATTAAACAATGTAACACGGTTTTCCAAAATAAGTCAACTCAAGTTATGGGGGAAAAAAATGCCAACATGGCACTGCCATATTTATTATTGAAGTCACAAAGTGCATTATTTTTTTTTAACATGCCTCAAAACAGCAGCTTGGAATTTGGGACATGCGTATATTGTAGCGTCCCGGAAGAGTTAGTGCTGCAAGGGGTTCTGGGTATTTGTTCTGTTGTGTTACGGTGCGGATGTTCTCCCGAAATGTTTCGTCATTTTTGTTGGGTGTGGGTTCACAGTGTGGCGCATATTTATAACAGTGTTAAAGTTGTTTATACGGCCACCCTCGGTGTGACCTGTATGGCTGTTGACTAAGTATGCTTTGCATTCACTTGTGCGTGTGAAAAGCCGTAGATATTATGTGAACGCAAAGGCAGTGCCTTTAAGGTTTATTGGCGCTCTGTACTTCTCCCTACGTCCATGTACACAGCGGCATTTTAAAAATTCATACATCTTACTTTTTGAAACTGATACCGATAATTTTCGATATTACATTTAAAAGCATTTATCGGACGATATTATCGGACATCTCTAATCTAGTACAGTAGTGTCTTTGTCGAAATATCTGCTGAAATAATATATGCCATTTCCCCCCTCGCAGTGCCATCAAACCAGATCAGTGGATATCAATCGGAAGCGAGCCCGGGCGATCATGCAAGAGAAACTGGATGTATTCCACAAAGGGGCGCAAAGCGAAATCCTTGTGAAGAAGAAAGAGTCTGAAGCAAAAAAACAAGAAAAACGGAGGAAAGCCAATGAGAACCTGGAGAGAAAAAGACTGTTTAAAGCAGCCCTGGTTGCTGAAGCCAAGCCTGGGAGCGACATTGATTAAAATCCATCCATCCATCCACCCATTTTCTACCGCTTGTCCCTTTTGGGGTGGCGGGGGGGGAGGGGGTGCTGGAGCCTATCCCAGCTGCACTCGGGCAGAAGGCAGGGTACACCCTGGACAAGTCGCCACCTCATCGGAGGGCCAACTCAGATAGACAGACAACAATTTAAACCCGCATTCTCACGCTAGGGCTGATTTAGTGTTGCCAATCAACCTATCCCCAGGTGCATGTCTTTGGAGGTGGGAGGAAAACCCACGCAGTCACGGGGAGAACATGCAAACTCCACACAGAAAGATCCCGAGCCCGGGATTGAACTGGGGACCTTCGTATTGTGAGGCACATGCATTAACCCCTGTACCACCGTGCTGCCCCCATAACAAACCTATCCAAGTTTAATACAATTATCCCCAAAACAGACCCACAACAGTCATATAAGGACAATGTACACATTTGGTACCCAATGGATGTAAATATGTGCCATGTATTATTTGAGAAAAATTAAGTATTTAATGTGAGCATCAATGATGCCCTTTTTTAAAAAATATTGCAGTAAAATAACAAGATAAATTAAACGAGGTTACTTTCAACTTGCTGGTTTTTGAAACTACACGGGAAACCTTTTTGTACTGTTTACGGCTGAAAACTTTATTGTGAAAGTCTGTTGTAACAGGATGTATTGCACTTCACTAACCGGAAGTGGGAGAAAAAATGCCGGTGTTCGACCAAGAGGTAAATAATAAAGAGCTCTCTATAATACTTCTCGTGTATAGCTAATCACAACACTTTTAACCAGAATCTGACCCTCTTTGTTGTTACGAGTATGAATTATATTAATATGATATAACAGAAAGTTTCAAAAGAGAACCCATATTTCCCCGTTACCAGCCATTTAACATGGGCTCCAATGCAACCAATGAGAGAACGCCTTTCCGTGGCGATGACCCCGCCCATCTGTATGAAATAACCAATCAGAGCAGCTGTGGGTTTTTAAACTCCACCACGTTTCCAGCACACAGTAGTTTGTATGTGCTGCCGTCTTTAACAATAAACTAGCGAGGGGAAAAGTGGACAACGAGCGGTACATTTAATTTGTCGCCACTCACAACGGAAATGCATTTGTGAAACTGAAATGGCAAAAGGTACTGAAAACGTCGTCAATGTTGTTCGCTGCTAGTCAATAACGACGCTAAACTACAAGGTTGAATGGATAACAACACGGTCGGTGGCGCCCGGGTGTGTTTTGTGTTTTTTACAGGGAAAAAACATGAGCTAAGGACGGACAACAAACTTGAAAACACTCCCGAACAAAAAAGGAGCGCGGAGGACATCAAGGAAAACCTGCCCGCTGCTTACAAGAAGGTATGTTTGATGGCTAAAGCGGAAACAAATAGTTCCTTCCGCGAGTCTACAAACCAACCAGTAAATATCCTTCCGCAGCCTAGCAACCACCACCATTGACCGATGCAACTTCCTGTTTCTTTAATATTGACACTTATTTGCAAATAGTGGGATAAAAGTAGATGTATGGTGGGAAATAAAAACATAATTATACCCATTTCTCGGAGGTTAATTAATTAGTGTTGTAGGTTATAGTTTCAATGACTTTACTACACGAGAAAGACAGGATATCAACAAGAAACTACACTGCATAAAGTCAGTGTTCAAAAACAAGAAAAAAAAATACAAAAATTAGGAGTATTTTATTTGAACTAAGCAAAATTATCTGCCAATAGAACAAGAAAATTCAGCTTGTCAAGACTTTCCAAAACAAGTAAAATTAGCTAACCTCAATGAACCCAAAAATACCTTTAGAATAAGTATATTCTCACTAATAACAAGTGCACTTTTCTTGGTAGAAAAAAAAGGTCATTTTTGCTCAATATGTTGAAAAATATTCTTAAATTAAGTAAATTCTAGTGCCATTATCTTGACAATGATTTGTTTTTTCATGCTTGAAGTAAGAAATTACTACTTTAAAAAATTAGTTTTATATTTGTGAGTGTTGATGACACAGCTTTGCAACAGTTGATATTCTAGTTTCAAGCATGTTTTACTCAATATAGGTCATCAAATCTCTGTAATATAAAGCTGTAATATCTTACTGAGATAATTTAGGACCAAAACACTTAAAACAAGTAAAACACTAACAAAAAATCTGCTTAGTGAGAAGAATTATCTTATCAGACAGAAAATAAGCAAATATCACCCTTATTTGAGATATATAATCTTATTTCAGTTTTTGCAGTGTGTTTCTTTAATATTGTCACTTATTTTCAAATATTGGGATAAAAGTAGATGTATGGTGGAAAATAAACACAGCTTTTAAGCTAAACTTGTACCCATTTCTCAGAGGTGAGTTAATTAGAATAGAATTGACTTTATTGTCATTGTATTTGCATATAACGAGATTAAGGACTCCAATTTAAGGTGCGGTGGTGAGAACAAATATGGGGTAAAAATAAATTAAATTACACAACAGGTAATAAAGAAAAAACTAACAATTGAAATAAACAGACTACTATCCAATAAAAATAAGCAATCCTGTACAATATACAAAACACTATAGAAATACAAAATACTGTACATACGATACTGTATTAGGTACCCCAGGTGGTGTTGTAGGTTATAGTTTCAATTACTTTACTACACGAGAAAGACAGGATATCAACAAGAAACTATACTGCAAAAAGTCAGTGTTCAAAAACAAGAAAAAAAATACAAAAATTAGGGGTATTTTATTTGAACTAAGCAAAATTATCTGCCAATAGAACAAGAAAATTTGGCTTGTCAAGACTTTCCAAAACAAGTAAAATTAGCTAACCTCAATGAACCCAAAAATACCTTAAAATAAGTATATTCTCACTAATAACAAGTGCACTTTTCTTGGTAGAAAAAAAAGTCATTTTTGCTCAATATGTTGAAAAATATTCTTAAATTAATTAAACACTAGTGCCATTATCTTGACACGATATGCGCTCGGCATCATGATTTGTTTTTTCATGCTTGAAGTAAGAAATTACTACTTTAAAAAAGTAGTTTTATACTTGTGTTGATGACACAGCTTTGCAACAGTTGATATTCTAGTTTCAAGCATGTTTTACTCAATATAGGTCATCAAATCTCTGTAATATAAAGCTGTAATATCTTACTGAGATAATTTAGGACCAAAACAAGTAAAACACTAACAAAAAATCTGCTTAGTGAGAAGAATTATCTTATCAGACAGAAAATAAGCAAATATCACCCTTATTTGAAATATTTCATCTTACTTAGATTTCAGTTTTTGCAGTGTGTTTCTTTAATATTGACACTTATTTGCAAATATTGGGATAAAAGTAGATGTATGGTGGAAAATAAACACAGCTTTTAAGCTAAACTTGTACCCATTTCTCAGAGGTGAGTTAATTAGAATAGAATGGACTTTATTGTCATTGTATTTGCATATAACGAGATTAAGGACTCCAATTTAAGGTGCGGTGGTGAGAACAAATATGGGGTGAAAATAAATTAAATTACACAACAAGTAATAAAGAAAAAACTAACAATTGAAATAAACAGACTACTATCCAATAAAAATAAGCAATCCTGTACAATATACAAAACACTATACAAATACAAAATACTGTACATACGATAATGTATTAGGTACCCCAGGGGGTGTTGTAGGTTATAGTTTCAATTACTTTACTACACGAGAAAGACAGGATATCAACAAGAAACTATACTGCAAAAAGTCAGTGTTCAAAAACAAAACAAAAAAAATACAAAAATTAGGGGTATTTTATTTGAACTAAGCAAAATTATCTGCCAATAGAACAAGAAAATTCGGCTTGTCAAGACTTTCCAAAACAAGTAAAATTAGCTAATCTCAATGAACCCAAAAATTCCTTAAAATAAGTATATTCTCACTAATGACAAGTTCACTTTTCTTGGTAGAAAAAAAAAGACATTTTTGCTCAATATGTTGAAAAATATTCTTAGATGAATTAAATGCTAGTGCCATTATCTTGACATAATGATATGCGCTCGGCATCATGATTTGTTTTTTCATGCTTGAAGTAAGAAATGATTACTTTAAAAAAGTAGTTTTATACTTGTGAGTGTTGATGACACAGCTTTGCAACAGTTGATATTCTAGTTTCAAGCATGTTTTACTCAATATAGGTCATCAAATCTCAGCAACAAGCTGTAATATCTTACTGAGATTATTTAGGACCAAAACACTTAAAACAAGTAAAAAACTAACATAAAATCTGCTTAGTGAGAAGAATTATCTTAGACAGAAAATAAGCAAATATCACCCTTATTTGAGATATTTCATCTCACTTAGATTTCAGTTTTTGCAGTGTGTTTCTTTAATATTGACACTTATTTGCAAATATTGGGATAAAAGTAGATGTATGGTGGAAAATAAACACAGCTTTTAAGCTAAACTTGTACCCATTTCTCAGATGTGAGTTAATTAGAATAGAATGGACTTTATTGTCATTGTATTTGCATATAACGAGATTATGGACTCCAATTTAAGGTGCGGTGGTGAGAACAAATATGTGGTGAAAATAAATTAAATTACACAACAGGTAATAAAGAAAAAACTAACAATTGAAATAAACAGACTACTATCCAATAAAAATAAGCAATCCTGTACAATATACAAAACACTATACAAATACAAAATACTGTACATACGATACTGTATTAGGTACCCCAGGGGGTGTTGTAGGTTATAGTTTCAATTACTTTACTACACGAGAAAGACAGGATATCAACAAGAAACTATACTGCAAAAAGTCAGTGTTCAAAAACAAAACAAAAAAATACAAAAATGAGGGGTATTTTATTTGAACTAAGCAAAATTATCTGCCAATAGAACAAGAAAATTCGGCTTGTCAAGACTTTCCAAAACAAGTAAAATTAGCTAACCTCAATGAACCCAAAAATACCTTAAAATAAGTATATTCTTACTAATGACAAGTTCAATTTTCTTGGTAGGAAAAAAAAAAAGGGACATTTTTGCTCAATATGTTGAAAAATATTCTTAGATGAAGTAAATGCTAGTGCCATTATCTTGACATAATGATATGCGCTCGGCATCATGATTTGTTTTTTCATGCTTGAAATAAGAAATGATTACTTTAAAAAAGTAGTTTTATAATTGTGAGTGTTGATGACACAGCTTTGCAACAGTTGATATTCTAGTTTCAAGCATGTTTTACTCAATATAGGTCATCAAATCTCAGCAACAAGCTGTAATATCTTACTGAGATCATTTAGGACCAAAACACTTAAAACAAGTAAAACACTCTAACATAAAATCTGCTTAGTGAAAAGAATTATCTTATCAGACAGAAAATAAGCAAATATCAGCCTTATTTGAGATATTTAATCTGACCCAGATTTCAGATTTTGCAGGGTAGATGATGCAGTCCATATTTGCCCACACTTTGACCGATTTGGCCCAATAACCGCATATAATGCGTACATGTAATGATATTTCTGAAGAATAATCAATACATCAAAGCTTCTACCTTCAAAATAACCGGAACACTGTTTTAAGATATGTAAATATTCCACTTTGTACCCAATTTCTTTCAGGATTGTATTAACAAAAAAAAAGATATTTTTTTTAAAACTCATGGATAAGTGAAGTTGTCATATTTGAGACAATGAAAGTGGGGATAAAGTAATTGTGTATCACATGTATTACTTTGTTACACTTTTAAGGGGCTTCAAGGGTTTATTGTCGGGCAAACTCATGAACCTTTTTGTATTTGTCAAACACCAAAACAATCAGTGTTTCCCCCAGAATATTTGTTAGTTAAAGTGGTGTCTCTCCAGGGGTAAGGGGTTGGGTAGGGGTAAGGTGCAGTGTAATTTGGCTTGTCGCCACCATCACGTCTCCATCTCATCGCTGCCTGGGACGCGGGGGCAATAGACTACAGACTGTGGTGAAGTAGGCCGGCTTCGTCGCGTGAAGAAGCCTACAATTTTTGGTTGTGTTTTCCGCTCCGTATGCTGAATGGCAATATAAGATATATATCTCTGTTTTTTCCGTAAAGTAAAAACAAAACACAAAACAGTCCTAGTTGCCTGAGATACTAAGGTATGTCATTATTTTGTCTTAGTAAGTCAATATTTACTAAGTCAAAATAATGACATACTTAGTATCTCAGGCAACTAGGACTTAGTAAATATTGACTTACTAAGACTAAGTATGTCATTATTTTGTCTTAGTAAATATTGACTTACTAAGACAAAATAATGACATATTTAGTCTTAGTAAGTCAATATTTACTAAGTCCTAGTTGCCTGAGATACTAAGTATGTCATTATTTTGACTTAGTAAATATTGACTTACTAAGACAAAATAATAATTAGTATGTCATTATTTTGTCTTAGTAAGTCAATATTTACTAAGTCAAAATAATGACATACTTATAGTATCTCAGGCAACTAGGACTTAGTAAATATTGACTTACTAAGACTAAGTATGTCATTATTTTGACTTAGTAAATATTGACTAAGACAAAATAATGAGTGTCATTATTTTGACTTTGTCATTATTTTGTCTTAGTAAGTCAATATTTACTAAGACAAAATAATGACATACTCATTATTATTTTGTCTTAGTAAGTCAATATTTATTAAGTCAAAATAATGACATACTTAGTATCTCAGGCAACTAGGACTTAGTAAATATTGACTTACTAAGACTAAATATGTCATTATTTTGTCTTAGTAAGTCAATATTTACTAAGTCAAAATAATGACATACTTTAGTCTTAGTAAGTCAATATTTACTAAGTCAAAATAATGACATACTTTAGTCTTAGTAAGTCAATATTTACTAAGTCAAAATAATGACTCAGTCAAATTAATTACTGACTGTAAATAAGCGTTTGCAATAAGCATTTGAAAAAAAAGAGTTAAGTGGGGCCACATGCTGACATGCTCAACTCATCATGCTTAATTTACAGGACAAAAAAACATTTTTTTTTTTTTAAAGACTTTAGTTTAAGACGGTGGCTCTTTGTTGTTAAGGCGGCCGCCTTAACAACAAAGCGCTGCGGGAAACCCTGACAATGTATTCTCTACTCTGCAGTTGACTGCATTTAATAATTAACCTGTTAGCAGGATTGCACCAGAAAAGCACAATCTTCCCCCCCGAGTGTACACAGTCCCAGCAAATCCAGATCGCCTCTGAGTGACACGTCAAGCATGTTGATTCAGGAAGGCAACGAGTCAGACGTCAATCACGTGGACGCTGCGTCCAAAGTGAACAAAGGTGTGGCAAATAACCGACTGTGACAAATAAATACAACTATTGTGTGTGCTAATTGTGTACTTTCTGATTTGAAGACATCCCTAATGAGACACACTCTGATGTGTGTCAACCCAAAGTGGGCGGGGCCGAGCGGGACAGCCGCAATTACGAGACGAAAGAAGACGTTGCGCATCAACCTCAACAAAAGGAGTCGCCGGCGCACTCAAACGTTGTGCCTGCGGAAGACCGCAAAGTGTCCGCGGCAAAATCCCGAAGTCGAAACCCTCGCAGAGTCAAAGGAAAAAAGTGAGTGTAGAAATAAGTGATGTTTCTCCAGTGGGGAGAGGAATGGCATTTGTTGATTTAATGAATCATCTTTATTTGGTTTCCAATGTTCAGGACGGAGAATAATGCCACCCAAAACAGGAAGGTGACAGAATTCTTTCCCATCAGGAGAAGTCACAGAAAAACTAAAGGAGAGCTCAAGGTTAGTGAGGACTTCTTTCTTGCTAACGAGGTAATTAGGTACACCTAACGAGACCTAATGAAAAGGGAGTGTCCAAACTTTTTTTCTACTGTGCTGAATACAGAAAAATTTAAGGTTCCCGAGGGCTTGCTTTGATACATTTCGCACGTTAAAGATGCAAAGTTATATTACAGTACATACATTTTTTATTTTATTTTCCTGAGGGAACTCTCCTGAGGGAATCAATAAAGTACCGTAATTTCCGGACTATAAACCGCTACTTTTTCCCCTCGTTCTGGTCCCTGCGGCTTATACAACGGTGCGGCTTATTTACGGCCTGTTCTTCTCCGACACCGACGAAGAGGATTTCGGTGGTTTTAGTACGCAGGAGGAAGACGATGACACAATGATTAAAGACTGACTTTTCATATACCGGTAGGCTGGTTATTTTGATAACGTACAGGCGAGCACTTTGTATTACTTTGCACCGTTGTATTATTTGTACTCTGCACGAATGCTGTTCGCCATGTCAAAGGTGTGAAAGTTTGATTGAATGATTGAAAGATTTATTGTTAATAAATGGGACGCTTTGCGTTCCCAAACAGTCATCTCTGTCCCGACAATCCCCTCCGTGGTAGCAGGAACCCCTATATACTACGGTAATTACACATCAAAACCCTGCGGCTTATAGTCGGGTGCGGCTTATATATGGAGCAATCTGTATTTTCCCCTAAATTTAGCTGGTGCGGCTTATAGTCCGGGAATTACGGTACTATCTATCTATACGCTAAGATATCTGAAGAAAACATCAACATTTCAGATGTGCGTGACAAAAGCAAGTTATAATATCCAGTAATATATCTTAATAATTCATTTTAATTGTGTTATTAGTAAGGGTGTAACGGTACGTGTATTTGTATTGAACCGTTTTGGTGCGGGGGTTTCGGTTCGGTTTGGAGGTGTACAGAACGAGTTTCCACACGGACGTATTAAGTAGCACACTGCACGTTGTGTAAACAATGCACACCGAGGCACAACACACGGCATGCTAGCAGCGACCGGGCTACTACAACATGCAAAGGCCAGAGCTGGAAGACCGTCCTGCCTCGTTAATATCTCCGTATGGGAACACTTCGGCTTCGCGGTGCGATACAACAATGGATAACATCGCTTCAACGAAGAGAAAGACGAACAAACACAGCTCCCACCGCATTCAAGCAGCCTCTCCTCAGCGAGTCAGGCAGGGCTAAAGCAATAACAAATGTTTTTATAGCAGCAGATTTAAGACCATATTGCATTAAAAAGTAGATTTTGAGCCACTTCTATGGTGGAAGAACAATGAGCCCATACATCCTCTTACTGCCAAGTTAGCCAGGCACTACCTCGCACTACCTGCTAGCTCCGTGCCCAGCCAAAGGGTATTTTCCACAGCTGGAGACGACACCATTATTTATTGCTGTTCAACCTCCATCATATTTATTGCTGTTCAACCTCCATCACTCAGGCTTTTGAGTTTTTACAAGCTGCTTTTGATGTCATCCAGGCTCGCTTATTTGATCTTAAATTGGTTTTAAATACAGATAAAAGCAAGGTAATGGTTTTCTCTCATTCAAGGGTGCTACTGGAAGATATTCCAAATATTGTAACATCAAATGGAAACCCTATAGAGCAGGTCTTAAATTACAAGTACTTGGGTTTTACTCTTGATCAGGAGCTTTCATTTAAAGCCCATATTAACAACTTGGTCTCTAAGCTTAGGGTAAAGCTTGGTTTCTTTTTTAGAAATAAAAACTGCTTCTCTCTTAAAGTCAGAAAGAAATTGGTGACAGCAACTATCTTGCCTGTAATTGATTATGGAGACGTGCTTTATTTTAGTGCTTCGTCTAAATGCCTCCAGTCCTTGGACACTGTTTTTCATTCAGCACTAAGATTTGTTACTGGCTGTCGTAGTCTCACCCACCATTGTCAACTGTATATGAAGTCAGACTTATCTTCATTGAGTGCACGCAGATACACACATTGGCTGACTATCATTTATAAGGCTCTTTTAGGTTTAATACCTCCGAAAGCAGCTCTTACGCATTACGTTCTAACAATTTGTATGTTTTAACTGTTCCTCATGTACGGACTGAATTTGGCAAAAGAGCTTTTGGCATTGCTGCCCCTATGGCATGGAATGAATTGCAGACGAAACTGAAACTTACAGAACTACTTCCATTTGGAGCCTTCCGTTCTGTCCTGAGGGACAAACAGCGAGAGACGTTTGCACAGTGCCTGTGTTTTTAAAGATGTAAATCTCTGTTGTTTTACACTTCTCTTATGTATTTTAAAATGTATGTCTTAATGTATTTATTTTGAAACTGCTCTGTGACATGTGCTGTTGACCTCTTGGCCAGGTCACCCTTGTGAAAGAGATCTTGATCTCAATGGGTTTTCTTATCTGGTTAAATAAAGGTTCTAGATTAACTGCAAGCAGGTCTGCTCTTTCTGCAGACAGTGTGGATAAACTGATTTTCCTGGCAAAAAACATGACATTTGAGTGAAAGTCACCAGGATTAAAGGCTGGGGGGGGGAAGAAAAGTTAATCTGAGGCTGAGTTGACTTGAAACTTTTTATATGTAGAAGAAAAGTTTTGTCATTTTATTTAATCCGAGCAACAACTTGAAGCAGTTTAATGTTGCACTTTATATGTGGAAATGTTGCACTTTATATGTAGAAAGGTTTTGTTAAGAAACCAATTCTGAGCCTTATCTTATTTAGTTTTTATTTTATATATGTTGACCACGTTAACCCTGACAATGGACCCTGTGTGTATATGTATGTTATTGTTATGTTAAAAGGATAAAGCCATTGTTACACATTTTGGTAAATAAATAACCAGAAAATGTATATTTTGTTTTTTTCTTACTGTACCGAAAATGAACCGAACCGTGACCTCTAAACCGAGGTACGTACCGAACTGACGTTTTTGTGTACCGTTACACCCTTAGTTATTAGAATATACTCGAGGCCAGTAAGTTTCAAAAGTGCAGCTTGGGGGCCATTTTGACACCCCTACAAAGATTTTCAGAAAGGTCCTTATGCTGACTTTTTAGATTTATGTTGGGGCCAGTAAGTGTACTGCATGTTCCCACTGCAGTGCGCTTACACCTGCAATAACCTTCAGGTAACTTAATGCTTTTGTCTGTCAACAGAACGAAGAGCACAAGCACATAGACGACCTCATAAAGAACGGCGTCGAGGAGGGAATGCAGGTAATGATTTCAGGTTGATGTGGAGGGGGTAGCGGGGGTGTATATTGTAGCGTACCGGAAGAGTTAGTGCTGCAAGGGGTTCTGGGTATTTGTTCAGTGGTGTTTATGTTGTGTTACGGTGCGGATGTTCTCCCGAAATGTGTTTGTCATTCTTGTTTGGTGTGGGTTCACAGTGTGGCGCATATTTGTAACAGTGTTAGTTGTTTACACGGTCACACTCAGTGTGACCTGTATGGCTGTTGACCAAGTATGCATTGCATTCACTTGTGTGTGTGAAAAGCCGTGGATATTATGTGACTGGGACGGCACGCAAAGTTAGTGCCTTTAAGGTTTATTGGCGCTCTGTACTTCTCCCTACGTCCGTGTACACAGCGGCGTTTTAAAAAGTCATACATTTGACTTTTTGAAACAGATACCGATAATTTCCGATATTACATTTTAAAGCATTTATCGGCCGATATTATCGGACATCTCTAGTTCTGTGTTGTGCAATATACTTGACAGCACAAATGACTGGCGCTGTCTATAATCCACAGGTGCGAGTGATGGAGGGCAAAGGTCGAGGGGTGTTTGCGACCCGGGTCTTCACAAAGGGGGACTTTGTAGTGGAGTACCACGGTGACCTGCTGGAACTGACCGAGGCCAAACTGCGAGAGGCCCGCTACGCCCAGGACCCTCAAACGGGCTGCTACATGTACTACTTCCAGTACAACACCAAAACATACTGGTCAGTCATCACCCCAGAAATAACATTTTCTACACAGTCCCGAAATGACGTTTTACTGATCATTTAACGGCGCCCACAGCGTGGACGCCACCATAGAGACGAGCCGCCTGGGGAGGCTGATCAACCACAGCAAGGCAGGCAACTGCCACACCAAGCTGCACGCCATCGATGGCGTCCCCCACCTCATCCTGGTGGCGTCCAAAGACATCCGGGCCAACGAGGAGCTGCTGTACGATTATGGCGACCGCAGCAAAGCGTCCATCTTGGCTCACCCGTGGCTCAAGCACTGAAAATGCTTTTCACGGATTCGAACTGGTGCTTTTTTTAAATTATGTTTAAAAAAAAAATGGATGAAAAATAACATTCGTCCTTCCATTTTGAATGAAATAGTTTTTAAACATGCTCTTGGAATGTGCTTTTTTCACATCCTCTAATCATGCTTTTTTCTGCTTATCAAACTGTAGCCTTTCCTATCAAATATTGGAAATGTTGCCTATTGGCTAACATGCCCACTCATGTAAGTTATTAACTGTGCTGTACATTGAAGAATAAAACACATAAGGAGCTGAAATGTGCTCAGTTTATGTACATTTAATGGTCTCAATACAGTGTGATGAAGGATTGACATGATTTGCTTTGCATCGAATAGGGATGTCCGATAATGGCATTTTTGCCAATATTCCGATATTGTCCAACTCTTAATTACTGATACCGATATATACAGTCGTGGAATTAACACATTATTATTAGAGATGCCGATAAATGCTTTAAAATGTAATATCGGAAATTATTGGTATCGTTTTTTTGTTATCGGTATCGTTTTTTTTTTGTTTTGTTTTTATTAAATCAACATAAAAAAACACAAGATGCACTTACAATTAGTGCACCAACCCAAAAATCCTCTCTCCCCCATTCACACAAAAGGGTTGTTTCTTTCTGTTATTAATATTCTGGTTCCTACATTATATATCAATATAGATCAATACAGTCTGCAAGGGATACAGTCCGTAAGCACACATGATTGTGCATGCTGCTGGTCCACTAATAGTACTAACCTTTAACAGTTAATTTTACTCATTTTCATTAATTACTAGTTTCTATGTAACTGTTTTTATATTGTTTTACTTTCTTTTTTATTCAAGAAAATGTTTAATTTATTTATCTTATTTTATTTTATTATTTTTTAAAAAAAGGACCTTATCTTCACCATACCTGGTTGTCCAAATTAGGCATAATAATGTGTTAATTCCACTACTGTATATATCGGTATCGGTAATTAAGGAGTTGGACAATATCGGATATCGGCAAAAAGCCATTATCGGACATCCCTAATTATTATGCCTAATTTGGACAACCAGGTATGGTGAAGATAAGGTCCTTTTTTAAAAAAATAATACAATAAAATAAGATAAATAAATTAAAAACATTTTCATGAATAAAAAAGAAAGTAAAACAATATAAAAACCAGTTACATAGAAACTAGTAATGAATGAAAATGAGTAAAATTAACTGTTAAAGGTTAGTACTATTAGTGGACCAGCAGCACGCACAATCATGTGTGCTTACGGACTGTATCCCTTGCAGACTGTATTGATATATATTGATATATAATGTAGGAACCAGAATATTAATAACAGAAAGAAACAACCCTTTTGTGTGAATGAGTGTAAATGGGGGAGGGAGTTTTTTTGGGTTGGTCCACTAATTGTAAGTGTATCTTGTTTTTTTATGTTGATTTAATTAAAAAAAATAAAAAAACGATACCAATAATTTCCGCTATTACATTTTAAAGCAATTATCGGACATCTCTAGTATCGAATTGATTTCCACACTAGAAATTAAGATAAAGAAACATTCCCCAGCGCATGGTTTTATTTTCATTTGGAATGTATCAAGTTTGAGACGATCTGCAAAGCTAATAACATCACTGTGCAACATTTTAAGCCAAAGTTTTCAGACACTTCATTAGGTACACATTGAATGTTATCCCATACAAGAGCTGTAAGAATGCTTGGTATAGAGAGGATGGACTCATTGAAGTGTCCTGCATTACTAATGTTCTAATAGTAATACGCATTTTTTACCAGCACCAAATATAAAACAATTT
>NC_084747.1:6633022-6748022 GCF_033978785.1 Entelurus aequoreus
TTTTTTTAACATGCCTCAAAACAGCAGCTTGGAATTTGGGACATGCTCTCCCTGAGAGGTGGGCGGGGTCGGGGGGTGGGGCGGGGTTGAGGTGGGGTGAGGGGTGTGGGGGTAGGGGGTAGCGGGGGTGTATATTGTAGCGTCCAGAAAGAGTTTGTGCTGCAAGGGATTCTGGGTATTTGTTCTGTTGTGTTACGGTGCGGATGTTCTCCCGAAATGTGTTTGTCATTCTTGTTTGGTGTGGGTTCACAGTGTAGCTTATATTTGTAACAGTGTTAAAGTTGTTTATACGGCTACCCTCAGTGTGACCTGCATGGCTTTTGACCAAATATGCTGGCATTCACTTGTGAACGTGAAAAGCCGTAGATATATGACTAAGCCGGCACGCAAAGGCAGTGCCTTTAAGGTTTATTGGTGCTCTGTACCTCTCCCTACATCCGTGTACACAGCGGCGTTTTAAAAAGTCATAAATTGTACTTTTTGAAACCGATAATTATGAAACCGATAACGATAATTTCCGATATTCGATTTTAAAGCATTTATCGGCCGATAATATCTGCAGTCTGATATTATCGGACATCCCTAGTAATAAGCATTTTTACCGTCCCGGAAAAAAATGACTGGTGTTTACGGCTGTCACTCACACGGTCTGGTCAACACGTGCGTGCACGCGTGCAAAAGCATTTCAAGAGAAGCAACGAGCAATTTCCAGTCTTGTTGTTGTCATGATAGAATAAACCTTCAATGACAGCTAACTTTGTAAAATACATTGTACCTTTAGGCATCTGTGACAATGTTGCAAACAACCCCTTTAAGTGGTTTTGTTACAATCTTATCTTACTCCATGAATTAGTTTTTGTAAGACCATGGAATGACCCGATGTAAGAGTTTTGGAAAAAGTGTCAAGACAATTTAGACTCCTTAATGAACCTCACATAAAAAGCTTTACGTTTGTTGCTGCATGCTTTGAATGGGGAAAAGTAGTGTCAACTAGTAGAGAAAATGAAAGCCAATAGTGCAACATGAAATATGTTGTGTTAAAAGATACAAAACCCCAAAACCAGTGAAGATGGCTCGTTGTGTAATTCGTAAATAAAAACAGAATACAATGATTTGAAAATCCTTTTCAACTTATATTCAAATTGAATAGACTGCAAAGACAAGATATTTAATGTTCGAACTGAGAAACGTATTTTTTTTTTGTGCAAATAATCATTAACTTAGAATTTAATGGCAGCAACACATTGCAAAGAAGTTGGAACAGGGGCATTTTTACCACTGTGTTACATGGCCTTTCCTTTTAACGTGCCTTGGGCACTAATACACTCCCATACCATCACACATGCTGGCTTTTCAACTTTGCGCATAGAACAGTACGGATGGTTCTTTTCCTCTTTGGTCCGGAGGACACGACGTCCACAGTTTCCAAAAACAATTTGAAATGTGGACTCGTCAGACCGCAAAACACAGGTTTTGGGTTTTTTTTACATTAAGGTTTAGAAATTGCCTTTTAACCCTTGTGTAATGTTTATATTGTTGTTAATCAGCCAGCGTTTGTGGGTCTGATGGACCCATTGCATTTTGTGGCTTTTAATGCCTCACAATCAAACACTTTTATGTCAAAATACTGAACAGATGTTTACCTTATCCCAATAAACATCTCTTCAGTATCTGAACATAAAAGTGTTTGATTGTGAGGCATTAAAAGCCACAAAATGGCTTTTAATGGTGATTCTTATTGGGTCATTTATGTGTAGTGTCGACATGTTAGGCTAGGGGTATGGAAAATGGATAGGTAGATACATTTGGGATCAAAAATGATATTTTTGACGTTTTTTTCAATGGACATTTTAAATCACGAACAACAATTTTGTCACTTTTTATGTAGTGTTGACATTTTAAGCAAGTCGTATAGAAAATTGATGTATCAAATATCAAAATATATTAGGCAGAAAATGGATGGATGGATGGAAGTAGAGTAGTTTGAACAGTTTTGGATGGGACATTTTTCGTCATCACCAGTGCCTCCACGGAAATGCCCCCCTCTACCTCAAACTACTCACACCCAAATCCTCCACACGACACCTCCGCTCCGGACAGGCTAACCTCCTCCAACCTCCGAGGACAAAGCTACGAACAATGGGAGACCGGGCTTTCTGCTCCGCCGCTCCCAGTCTGTGGAACGCTCTCCCTGACCACCTGAGGGTGCCACAGACCGTGGAAGCTTTTAAAAAAGGCTTAAAAACTAGGGATGTCCGATAATGGCTTTTTGCCGATATCCGATATTCCGATATTGTCCAACTCTTTAATTACCGATACCGATATCAACCGATACCGATATCAACAGATATATGCAGTCGTGGAATTAACACATTATTATGCCTAATTTGGACAACCATGTATGGTGAAGATAAGGTACTTTTTTAAAAAAATAATAAAATAAGATAACTAAATTAAAAACATTTTCTTGAATAAAAAAGAAAGTAAAACAATATAAAAACAGTTACATAGAAACTAGTAATGAATGAAAATGAGTCAAATTAACTGTTAAAGGTTAGTATTATTAGTGGACCAGCAGCACGCACAATCATGTGTGCTTACGGACTGTATCCCTTGCAGACTGTATTGATATATATTGATATATAATGTAGTAATCCGCTACACCTCCCTGATACCGAAGTACATGTCAAACTACTTCCTTAACGTAAATGACCGCCATAACCACAACACCAGGGGGTGCTCCACTAACCACGTTAAACCCAGATTCCGAACTAACAAAGGTCTTAACTCATTCTCTTTCTATGCCACATCAATGTGGAATGCGCTCCCAACAGGTATAAAAGAAAGGGCATCTCTATCCTCCTTCAAAACCGCAATAAAAGTTCACCTCCAGGCAGCTACAACCCTAAACTAACACCCTCCCCGGATTGCTAATAATCAAATGTAAACAATCAAATGCAGATACTTTTTCTTTTTCTTATGCCTTCTGATCTCTCTCTCTCTCTATGTCCACTACTTGATGTCCATACCCCCCCCCTCCACACCCCTGATTGTAAATAATGTAAATAATTCAATGTGATTATCTTGTGTGATGACTGTATTATGATGATAGAATATATGATAGTATATATCTGTATCATGAATCAATTTAAGTGGACCCCGACTTAAACAAGTTGAAAAACTTATTCGGGTGTTACCATTTAGTGGTCAATTGTACGGAATATGTACTTCACTGTGCAACCTACTAATAAAAGTCTCAATCAATCAATCAATCAAAATCAATCAGAACCAGAATATTGATAACAGAAAGAAATGGGGGGAGGGAGGTTTTTTGGGTTGGTGCACTAATTGTAAGTGTATATTGTGTTTTTTATGTTGATTTAATAAAACAAAAACCGATACAGATAATAAAAAAACCAATACCAATAATTTCCGATATTACATTTTAACGCATTTATCGGCCGATAATATCGGCAGGCCGATATTATCGGACATCCCTATTTAAAACCCTTTTTTTTAAAAAAAATACTCTTTTTTTTTTTTTTAGATATATGCATACTAGTTTTATCTATTTGGCTTTCTAGTTTTTATTTTTATTTATTTTATTTTTTTTAATAAACTGTAGCACTTTGAGGTTGTTTAGTCAATGTAAAGTGCTTTTTACAAATAAAATCTATTATTATTATTATGATAAATAATGAGGCTTATTAAAGCATTATTATCTAGTAAATTTTCCCTAAAAAAAAGCATTATTATCTAGTATATTTTCCCTAAAATGGCTAGAAACTACAAATTGTCCCCATAGGAATCTCTTATGAGTTAAAGTAACATGTTTTAACGCGGTAAACTTCGTATTTGCACATCACGTTCACACTGTGAGTGACTTGAGAACAAACTCACCGTTCCCTGGCCTGTGGATGTCTCCGTGACGATGCGGTCCAGCTCGGTCTTCAGGTTGTCCCGCTCCATTTTCAGCTCCTCCAGGGACAAGTTGTACTTGTTGACCATGGTCTCGAACATCTCCAAAACGCGGACTATCCTGAACTGGAGGTCGGACACTTCCTCGCCGCTGTGGCTGATCCTCAACAAGTCTCGTCCGATGACGTAGGAGATGTCGTACACGTCCTCAACCGTCAGCTCCAAAGCCTCCTTCTCGAACGCCAAGGCGGGCGACGACTCCTCGGCGAAGTCCATGTCGGTGAACCCTCCTGGAAGAAAACTAAACAGGAGTGTGCGGGGACTCCTTCAAGTTGATAGTTATCGTCGTCGCTGGTCTCCAACCGCGCATATGTTGCCAGGGGCTGACTTCCAGAGGAGCGGTACATCCCCCATCACTCATCCGCCAATGGCGTCCTGAGCCCGGCAGCAGAGGAGGGCTAAGTATCCTAGCTACAGGTGGGCACAAAGAGTACACAGGCACGTCAAGATAACTCACGGCCACTCAAACTACTTTCCACTCTGGTTCATCTAGAATACTGTTAGTATTTTTTTTACTTTATTAATAGTACTTTTGTGGCCTTCACGTAACCATGCTATCCCGAAGAAATACCAGTTGGGAAGAATTTAGGAAGGCTTTGATGCGTTAAAGTGCTTTGAGGTGTGTAATGCTGCAGCGTGGTAGCTCCGCCCCCTTTTCGCTGTCCGGCCAGATCACCATGGCAACCAGCAATCATAAGCATGCCAGTCTTGCTGAATCACTGGACACACAAACAGTCTAGTTTTAAAAGTGTGCTGACAGCAAATGATTTTGTCTTAAAAAAATATATAGTGGCATGAAGTGACGTCACACCATTATATTATCTTTGTATCTTTGGTATGAACATTATTATGTAAACTCGAAGTTATTATATATATTTTTTGGTTCTTTGTTGTTGCTATTTTTGTGTTACAAATTGGTATTATTTGATCATGTTGTACTGCATTTTAATCTTTTGTTTTGTGATTGTGTGATGTTTTTGCCTTGGACCCCGACGTAAACAAGTTGAAAACTTATTGGGGTGTTACCATTTAGTGGTCAATTGTACGGAATATGTACTTCACTGTGCAATCTACTAATAAAAGTTTCAATCAATCAATCAAAAAACCCCAGGAAGAATAGTCTCCACTGCGGTGTAGACTAATGGGGATCCTTAATAAACTAAACTAAACCAGCAAATCTTTAAAGTTTGTACGTGATTCCTGTTTGGTAATAACTAGGGATGTCCAATAATGGCTTTTTTGCCTATATCCGATATTGTCCAACTCTTAATTACCGATACCGATATAAACCGATACCGATATATACAGTCGTGCAAATTAACACAATATTATGCCTAATTTGGACAACCAGGTATGGTGAAGATAAGGTCCTTTTTTTTTTAAATAAAATAAAATAAAATAAGATAAATAAATTAAAAACATTTTCTTGAATAAAAAAGAAAGTAAAACAATATAAAAACAGTTACATAGAAACTAGTAATGAATGAAAATGAGTAAAATTAACTGTTAAAGGTTAGTACTATTAGTGGACCAGCAGCACGCACAATCATGTGTGCTTACGGACTGTATCCCTTGCAGACTGTATTGATATATATTGATATATAATGTAGGAACCAGAATATTAATAACAGAAAGAAACAACCCTTTTGTGTGAATGAGTGTAAATGGGGGAGGGAGGTTTTTTGGGTTGGTTCACTAATTGTAAGTACATCTTGTGTTTTTTATGTTGATTTAATAAAAACATAAAAAAACAAAAAAAACGATACCGATAATAAAAAAAACGATACCAATAATTTCCGATGTTACATTTTAAAGCATTTAAAATGTAATATCGGACATCTTCAGTAATAACTATTAACATCAGTAATTGGAGAGTCATAACTCTACTCTGCATCAAAACAAAATAAGTAATAATGAACAATAAGTATTTGTTTTCTTAAATGATACATACAAATAAAAATGTGTGATTTCATCAATGTTTCCAATGGGTCTGAAGCGGTCATAAAAACTATTACCGTATTTTTCTGAACTATAAGTCGCTCCGGAGTATAAGTCGCACCGGCCGAAAATGCATAATAAAGAAGGAAAAAAACATATAAGTCACACTGGAGTATAAGTCGCATTTTTGGGGAAATGTATTTGATAAAACCCAACACCAAGAATAGACATTTGAAAGGCAATTTAAAATAAACAAAGAATAGTGAACAACAGGCTGAATAAGTGTACGTTATATGAGGCATAAATAACCAACTGAGAACGTGCCTGGTATGTTAACGTAACATATTATGGTAAGAGTCATTCAAATAACCATAACATATAGAACATGCTATACGTTTATCAAACAATCTGTCACTCCTAATCGCTAAATCCCATGAAATCTTATACGTCTAGTCTCTTACGTGAATGAGCTAAATAATATGCTAATGTGTTAATAATTTCACACATAAGTTAATCCTGAGTATAAGTCGCACCCCGGGCGGCCAAACTATGAAAAAAACTGCGACTTATAGTCCGAAAAATACGGTATTTGTTTTTTAAATTATACATAAAAATAAAAATGTGTGATTTAATCAATGGGTCTGTAGCGGTCATAAAAACTATTAATTCAAATCTGATCCACATTTGGCAGAAATTACAATGCAATCCAGTTCAGTGGATAAATATTAGGGCTGTCAAAATTAATGAGTTAACTCATGTGACTAATCAGAGAAAAATTTTTGCATCAATCATGTACACTTATAAATTATTCAAGCAATTTATTTTAACCGTAAAAGCTCTTTTACCTTAACCGCTATACGGTCAGTGATCAGATCCATGCAAACGTCAATACAAAAATGAGCGAGGAGACTCCCGACTGGTGTGCTGGCTGGAAAATTTCACTTCAAAATACAGCCTGAAAAACTTTAGATAAAACTGTTAGCAAGTTTTGTGCAGATAAATGACATGCATTTCAGTAATACGTTTAGAAACATTCCTGGACGACATTCTGTCAATAAACTTGCATTCGTGTACAAATATCGGGGGCTTTTCTTAAGCAAATTTTAAATACGCAAGCAAGTAATCACCTGTGATTAATCATTCATTTAAGCCAAATTCCAAAGTGTGATTAATCTAATGAAAAATAATAATTTTGACAGCCTTAATAAATATATATCTGTATTTCTTTTGTGTACAAAAGACATGCATCAGTACTGCAGATGTACAGGATTTGTTTAGCCATGCACGTCACATGACAAGACCACACTTGTTAAAAATAATGCTTTATTACAACAATAAAAACAGAATTTTTTACAGATGAGTGTGTAATCTTCCAACAATTATTGTGGATACCGGTACTTGCATATTTTTGGTATTTGGCTTAATTTAAAACAGAGGAAAAAAATATGTCATTGTTCTTTTTAGAGTGAAAAGCTAAAAATGCAAATTTAATGCATTAAAAGTCATAGATACTTAAATCTTCCTTTTATTCATTAAGTGTGTCGACAATGTCATGCGTGCTTCTCTTCCAACATACATAGCAATGTCCTTAATATAAATAAATATATACTTTAAAATACCCACCACAATTTGGCCTCATAGCATGCATGTAAAAATACAAATTCAAGACAATTCTTTAAAAGGTCACACTAAAGAAACGAGGCGCCGGATGGGCAACAATGTGGGATCGTCTGCGATTAAACCGGCAGCGACCATGGGCATGATGGCAGTGAAGATCCTGTCAGGTACCAGAAAGAACATGCACATTTTGTTATATTTTTTTTTCCACGACATTGTTAAATTAATCATCAGGGTGCAACACTCACAGGCGTCGAATTCCTGATTCGGGCAGATCAGAGGAGGCGCTGCATGGTGGAGACGGTGAAGATGAAGCACAGACAAGCATGTCCTCCTCAAATTCCTCACTTGAAGAGAGCGCAGAAAAAAATCCAATGTTATTGGTAAAAAATATATTTAGAGGGTCATAATATGTTTTTTTTATGCTCCAAATATGAAAATATTACATTTTTCAGTAGGAATTCCTACTTTGGGGAAATACAATCATCTAATTAATTGGGTTTGGAACAAATTAGCAGGAGGAATAACTGTATATTCATATTTCTTTGTTTAAGGTAAATTGGTTTTAAATGGAGGCAATTTGCAGCCTACGTAGTATAAGAGAGGGGAAATTAAAAATAGTGAGCTCACTGTCAAAGCATTGGGATATAACATCACCTTAAGGAATGTTTACAATGAAAACACAAGCTAAATTATGTTTACACATTTTAATCAATATTTCAGAATAATTTCCCACCAATAAGAGTGTATTTTGTTAGGATGTGTAAATTACAATTATTCTGATCTTATTTTTTTTTTAAATGTAATTTTTTATTGTTATTTTCTATCTTATTTTTTGATATTATTAGTACTACTATTATCATCACAATGTTATGTTTCTATTAATGTATTATTTACATTATTATCTTATTTTCACATATATTTTATCATGCCTTTCTTACTATTTTTTAGATGGCGATTTAATTTTTAGTTATATTCTCCAGTGTGGACACCGCAAAGGTGGCGTTTTTGTGCGTTTGTATGTGTTTTCTTCTTCTTCTTTTTTTTTAAATATGTGTACAGTACTTTGTGTTTGCCACCTGCCTGTGTATGAAAAGTGCTATATAAATAAAGTTTGATTTGATTTGATTTGATCTTGTTTAAGACAGCAACCAGGGATTATTTATTTCATAAAAACAAGTTTACTACTTTAAAAAATTAAGCAATATAATAACGAGACGAGCCAGCTCCTCAAGATCCAGCTCCCTATAAAAAGCTATAGATCTGCAGATTTATTACATTGGACAAGTGCAGAGGTACATGATAAATGGATAATATGTACAACAACGCTTTCCACATAGCTCATTAGCATTAAAGCTACCGACACACACAATGGTGTATTTGCAGTAGGGTTTACGACAGGCCTGGGCAATTATTTTGACTCGGGGAGGCAAATTTAGAGAAAAAAATGTGTCTGGGGGCCAGTATATCTATTTTTAGGAAAACTAATACAAAACCTCACAATAAAGTCTGATTGAATGCTAAAAATGTTATGACAGACTTCCTTGAAAACGGAATGGAATTTTATTTTTTTCTATGAACGATAAAACCCTGAATATTGAGAACATATGAACGTCACACCCTCTCTCAATCGACTTATTTTACAATCAAGCCAAATGCAACAAACACAGCGAAATATCAACGTGAAGGGTAAAAAAACAAAAAACATCTACTTTCTTGTAAAAATCTCCTTCCGCGTCTGTCCCTGACACCCGCCTTTCAGGCTGGCCGCTCTGGAAAAACTGCTTGGTGCCTCGTCTGACCTGCTGTGACGTAGATTACCATAGTAACTAGTAGGGTTGTACGGTATACGGGTATTAGTATAGTACCACGATACTAATGAATCATATTCGGTACCATACCGCCTTTGAAAAGTACCGGTCCGCCACACCCTAAGATCTTTTGTTAAATAAAGCATATAATGCAATTTTTTCTGGTCCCCTTTATTTAGAAAAGTATCGAAAAGTATCGAAATAATATTGGTATCAGGACAACACTAGTCACTAAAATATCATGCAAAAGCGCAGATTCCAACCATTGTATGTATGTATTGTATGTTGTTTAGTTCAAGACTTATGGTAATTACAAAACATCACTGCACATCATAAAGGCAGCTACACTTTCCATCTTAAAGATCTAAAAAAAATATTTGGGAATGTCCGGCGGGCCAGATTGAAAAGCTTAACGGGCCGCATGTGGCCCCCGGGCCTTAATTTGCCCAGGTCTGGTTTACGAGAAGCACTTTTAAACTGTCTAAAATCAATCATCAATGCTAGATTTTGGCTAACAAACTTCTAATCCACTATTGTGGGACATATGAGACCGACTTCAAATAGAAGAAACAGTATAAGATGCTACCTTTTATAATAAGCAAGTTCTTCCTGCATGAGGAACACTTGAGACTTGAGTTCATTTCTTTCCTGCAGGACGTCACGAAGCTCCTGCAGGGTGAAGCGAGGAGCATCCGACTCCTGCTCCAGGAAGTCCGTCTCCTCTTTGGCCTCCTCCTGCAGACACAACGCGCACACATACACACAGACCATCTTTCTTTAGTGGTGTAATAAGCAGCTTGGCGCACAAATGAGTCACCAGCGTTGCATTTCTGCCGGTAATGGCTTAACGGATATGTTTTGACACACTGATAAACAAAGTCTGTTTTTGTTGTCCTGGTAATGCTATTGTTTTTTTCAGGCTGATAGGTTTAAAGCAAGAAATGCATGGGTGGGAACCAGAGGGCCATTAGATCTAGCCTTCTATGGAACACAACTGCTAAAAAAAAGTGCTTGATTAATCATTTAATTATATTTGTTTATACATTTTAGTCCTTTATAAATACTAAACTCTGCTTTGGCGGTTTTATTTCATGACGTACACCGCAAAAACTGAAGTCTAAGTAAGATGAAATATCTCAAATAAGGGTGATATTTGCTTATTTTCTGTCTGATAAGATAATTCTTCTCACTAAGCAGATTTTATGTTAGAGTGTTTTACTTGTTTTAAGGGTTTTGGTCCTAAATGGACTCAGTAAGATATTACAGCTTGTTGCTGAGATTTGATGACCTATATTGAGTAAAACATGCTTGAAACTAGAATATCAACTGTTGCAAAGCTGTGTCATCAACACTCACAAGTATGAAACTACTTTTTTAAAGTAATAATTTTTTACTTCAAGCATGAAAAAAAAAAATCATGATGCAGAGCGCACATCATTATGTCAAGATAATGGCACTAGCATTTACTTAATTTAAGAATATTTTTCAACATATAGGGCCAAAGAGTCTTTTTTTTCTACCAAGTAAAGTGCACTTATTAGTGAGAATATACTTATTTTAAGGTATTCTTGGGTTCATTGACGTTAGCTAATTTTACTTGTTTTGGAAAGTCTTGACAAGCCGAATTTTCTTGTTCTATTGGCAGATAATTTTGCTTAGTTCAAATAAAATACCCCTCATTTTTGTATTTTTTTTTCTTGTTTTTGAACACTGACTTTTTGCAGTGTACTGCCACGTCATCAAGTACACCTGCAAGTATCTGTCAAAACTGCCTTTACAAATATGATATGTATTAATTTGTTTAGATAATATATCAAGGTTATTACTGCTTTAGGTTTCAATACTTGAGTGTTTTAAAAGTAATCTTTGGACACCTCACTATTTGATCAAATTGAAATTCTTGGCGTTTACGATTCGATTCAAACTAGAGATGTCGATATCGGCCGATAAATGCTTTAAAATGTAATATCGGGAATTATCGGTGTCGGTTTCAAAAAGTACAATTAATGACTTTTTAAAACGCCGCTGTACGGAGCAGTAAATATCCGGTAAAACACGGACGTAGTCTAGTATACTCTGGACTGAAGTTGTGTGCCTTCATTGTTTTTGTAGCTGTTGTTTTGAGGCATGTTTAAAAAAAATATATAATAATAATGTACTTTGTGAAAGTCAAAGTATAGTATTTCCCATAGTTGTAATGGGTATCAGGATTATCTCAGGGAGAGCATGTCCCAAATTCCAAGCTGTTTTGAGGCATGTTAAAAAAAATAATGCACTTTGTGACTTCAATAATAAATGTGGCAGTGCCATGTTGGCACTTTTTTCCATAACTGGAGTTGAAGTTGTTCTCTTATTTTGGAAAACCTTGTTTTTGATTGATTGAAACTTGTATTAGTTGATTGCACAGTACAGTACATATTCCGTACAATTGACCACTAAATGGTAACACCCGAATAAGTTTTTCCAACTTGTTTAAGTCGGGGTCCACGTTAATCAATTCATGGTAAAGTTACATTGTTTAATGCATGCAGCGGGGCATCACAACAAAATTAAGCATAATAATGTGTTAATTCCACGACTGTATATATCGGTATCGGATTCTCTAATTAAGAGTTGGACAATATCGGAATATCGGCAAAAAAGCCATTATCGGACATCTCTAATTCAAACAGATTATTACAATGTATTTTCTGGTATAGTAATTATAATAAAACATTATCAAAATATGCAACAGGTTACAAAACCTAATTTTGGTTGTTGACGTATAACGTATATGTGCAATGAGTAAAGCATGGAGATGGCCTAAAAACTATTAATATTTATTAAAAAAAAAAAAAAAAAAGACTTTTTTTTATTTTTTTCAATTATGAATGAATTTAGAATTGGAATAAGTAAAAATCCAATTTTGGATGTGAATTGATTTTTTGAGCACCCCTAAGTGTGTATATGTATTGTTTTATTAGTTACTTTCTTTTTTCATGTATGTTAAAGGTTTAGAGACAGGGTTTGTGCATAGTCAACTGGGATGACATTATGTTTACACCTGTTTGCATTTGCACTGGTTAAACTTAACATGTATGACATCATGTTTACACCTGTTTGCATTTGCACTGTGTAAACTTAAAAAGTGTCTACCTCTTTTGAGAAGTCACTTTGAATACCCTGAATGTGAATTACATTGTCTGTAAAGAAAATTATCATAAAAAGATTTGTAAATAAAAAAATATTTTTAATTAATAGTAAAAATTTAAATCAAAATTAATTCAAAATTAATAATAAAATTGCTTGATTGTAAAAAAAATTATAATACCAAGATTTGTAATTAAAAATATTTGGTAAAAAAATATATATTATTTGCCTTTTTTTACCAGTAACAGCGTAGGCACGTCCCCCTCTCGGTCGCTCGTGCTGACATTAATTTCTCGGCTCGCTGAGCTCGTGATGTGGAGATCAGAGCAGCCAGGATCTCCTCCACACTCCACCCAGACCGAATTTGGCTTCACTGAGTCGGACGGTGCCACCTTCCTCAACTGTCACAAAAGCAACAATGTCACATGAGGTTGGCCCCTGAGCCACCGTGCTGTTTGACTCCCACCTGCGGCGATGAAGACAATGTGGAGCCACTTGTGGAAGAGCGGCAGTTTGCCTCCATCTTGACCACCTCTCTCTCCAACTCACACTCTTGCAGCTCCGCCCTCAGACACCTGGCCTCCAGTTGCAGGGCGGCCATCTGCTGCTGACGGGCCTGCGCCGCCGCCTGCAGCTCAGCTCGCTGCCGCATGACCGCCTTGCTCTGCGCCTCCATCATGCCCAGCCTGTGACGGAGATCCTGGTTGATCCTAATCAGGCGATGCTGCTGCATCTGGAGCTGGAAAAGTGACAAGAATGTGTTATGGTATCTCTTTATCTTCTCAAGGCCATGAATTTACCATGAATTGATTAACGTGGACCCCGACTTGAACAAGTTGAAAAACGTATTGGGGTGTTACCATTTAGTGGTCAATTGTACGGAATATGTACTGTACTATACAAGTACAACCATTTACCATTACTGTGCAATCTACTAATAAACGTTTCAATCAATCAATCAATCAAGGGACAATACCACAGAAAATAATCTTAGATATACTTTAGAGTTAGGGATGTCCGATAATGGCTTTTTGCCGATATCCGATATTCCGATATTGTCCAACTCTTTAATTACCGATACCGATATCAACCGATACCGATATCAACCGATATATACAGTCGTGGAATTAACACATTATTATGTCTAATTTGGACAACCAGGTATGGTGAAGATAAGGTACTTTTAAAAAAAAATTATAAAATAAAATAAGATAAATAAATTAAAAACATTTTCTTGAATAAAAAAGAAAGTAAAACAATATAAAAACAGTTACATAGAAACTAGTAATTAATGAAAATGAGTAAAATTAACTGTTAAAGGTTAGTACTATTAGTGGACCAGCAGCACGCACAATCATGTGTGCTTACGGACTGTATCCCTGCAGACTGTATTGATATATATTGATATATAATGTAGGAACCAGAATATTAATAACAGAAAGAAACAACCCTTTTGTGTGAATGAGGAGGGAGGTTTTTTGGGTTGGTGCATTAATTGTAAGTGTATCTTGTGTTTTTTATGTTGATTTAATTAAAAAAAAACAAAAAAAAAAACGATACCGATAATTAAAAAAACGATACCGATAATTTCCGATATTACATTTTAACGCATTTATCGGCCGATATTATCGGACATCCCTATTTAGAGTAGTCGGTGTTCAGCTTGTATACATTTACTACCCAGTGAAAACGAGTCAACACACACCCATTTTACTGTTGAAATAGGTAAAAGTGAAAATACAGTACAAGTGAGTAGCATGGTAGTGTCTACACTGCAAAAAGTCAGTGTTCAAAAACAAGGGGAAAAAAATACAAAAACGAGGGGTATTTTATTTGAACTAAGCAAAATTATCTGCCAATAGAACAAGAAAATTCGGCTTGTCAAGATTCTCCGAAACAAGTCAAATTAGCTAACCTCAATGAACCCAAAAATACCTTAAAATAAGTATATTCTCACTAATAACAAGTGCACTTTTCTTGGTAGAAAAAAAAAAAAGAGACCTTTTTGCTCAATATGTTGAAAAATATTCTTAAATTAAGTAAATGCTAGTGCCATTATCTTGACATAATGATATGCGCTCGGCATCATGATTTGTTTTTTCATGCTTGAAGTAAGAAATGATTACTTTAAAAAAGTAGTTTTATACTTGTGAGTGTTGATGACACAGCTTTGCAACAGTTGATATTCTAGTTTCAAGCATGTTTTACTCAATATAGGTCATCAAATCTCAGCAACAAGCTGTAATATCTTACTGACATCATTTAGGACCAAAACCCTTAAAACAAGTAAAACACTAACATAAAATCTGCTTAGTGAGAAGAAGTATCTTATCAGACAGAAAATAAGCAAATATCACCCTTTTTTGAGATATTTAATCTTACTTAGATTTCAGTTTTTGCAGTGTAGGGTTGTTAATGGTAAACCGATGCGACTGGATATCCGGTTTGACAAATGAGCGATTCGGCTGGGTCAGTAGCAGCCACGTCATTCGATGAGAATAAGCTGTGAATCTTCGGATTAATCGATTGTAGTATCGCGCCAAACAAGAAATCAGTTGACAGTTTTTATCTTCAAAACAACGCAACAGCCGCGAAAAGATGCACACGCTTGCAACATTAGCTTACAGTTAGCTTAAAATGTATTTTCCGTTAAGGAGAAATCATGCCTCTTCAATGCATCCACTACTTGCTTGTCTTGATGATATCAAGGCCTAGATGGCCCTAAATTTCTTAAATTTCAATGAAAAGAAGACAGAAGTAATAGTGTTTGGACCTAGTGCTACCTGTGAGCTCCCCCCTGTTGACTTTGGCCCCTTGGCTTTGCACGTTAAACTCATGATCACCAACCTGGGCTTTCATATTGACAGTGATTTTAAATTGGAGCGTCAGATTGGCACAGTGGTGAAAGCCAGCTTTTTTTATTTACGTCAGCTGGCCAAGGTTAAAAATAGGGATGTCCTAAATGCGTTAAAATGTAATATCGGAAATTATCGGTATCGTTTTTTTTTATTATCTGTATCTGTTTTTTTGGGTTGTTTTTTTTTGTTTTTTTAATTAAATCAACATAAAAAACACAATATACACTTACAATTAGTGCACCAACCCAAAAAACCTCCCTCCCCCCATTTCTTTCTGTTATCAATATTCTGGTTCCTACATTATATATCAATATATATCAATACAGTCTGCAAGGGATACAGTCCGTAAGCACACATGATTGTGCGTGCTGCTGGTCCACTAATAGTACTAACCTTTAACAGTTAATTTTACTCATTTTCATTAATTACTAGTTTCTATGTAACTGTTTTTATATTGTTTTACTTTCTTTTTTATTCAAGAAAATGTTTTTAATTTAGTTATCTTATTTTATAATTTTTTTTAAAAAGTACCTTATCTTCACCATACATGGTTGTCCAAATTAGGCATAATAATGTGTTAATTCCACGACTGCATATATCGGTTGATATCGTATCGGTTGATATCGGTATCGGTAATTAAAGAGTTGGACAATATCGGAATATCGGATATCGGCAAAAAGCCATTATCGGACATCCCTAGTTAAAAACCTTCTTTCTAGGCAACAGTTTGAGACAGTAATCCATGCCTTTATGCCGATAATAATGATAACGTGATCATTTTGACTAGGGCTGCGACAACGAATCGATTAAATCGATTAACGTCGATTATAAAAATAGTTGGCGATTAATTTAGTCATCGATTCGTTGGATCTATGCTATGCGCATGCGCAGAGGCAATTTTTTAAATTTATTTTTAAAAACCTTTATTTATAAACTGCAACATGTACAAACAGCTGAGAAACAAGAATCAAAAAAAGTATGGTGCCAGTATGCTGGTTTTTTTTCAATAAAATACTGGAAAGGATAGAAATGTAGTTTGTCTCTTTTATCCGATTATTAATCGAAGTAATAATCGACAGATTAATCGATTATCAAAGTAATCGTTAGTTGCGGCCCTAATTTTGACCAAGATAACCGTGATGTGAAATGTTCATATCGTTACATTCCTAGCTGCATCATAAATAATAAGTATAGCAACACACTACCATTGTCTAAATAGCTACCACACAAGATAATTGCATCTTGCCCACAGTCAAGCATAATGAAAATAATAATAATAATAATGAGACACTTACAGCCTCAATGTCGTCGTTTTTCAGTGTCAGTTCGTGGTCATTAGCTCGGAGTTCATCCCGCTGTTTGTCCACCAAGTTTGTCAACTTCTTCACCTGCCTTTCCTTGTCTGACATCCCTGCGAGAACCAAAAACACAAGACTGTCAGAAATATAATATTCTTCCGTGACTGAAGTCAGCAAGAGCTAGGTTTCCTGTACATTCATTAATTGTGCACAATTACTTTTAGACCGCCACAGAAGGATTTAGGACAAAATGCAGTCGAAGTGGAGGCACGTAAATAAGACCGCCCACAAAACGGCGCATCCTGAAGAGACTAACAGAAAGCGGTTTTATAGCATACTCCCTTTTTATCTTATGTGTGTTAGAACAACGAGGCTGTATTCCTTTCTGGGCAGGGTGGGGGCTGTTTTCGTATTCAATAAATTGTCTCTTCCCGTTTGATTTTCAGACCACTTCTGGATGCTGGTATTAGCGCATTTGTAAGGTATGGTCTCCTAAAGCTTTAGTAAAACTTGATAATATTCCTATTCTGCCTTGATGGTCCTTACTCAACATATATGTCATCTGAAAGAATTTGGGATTGACCAGTGACTTTAATTCCTTAAGAGGAAGACTGGTCAGACACAACAATTGGTAGCTAGCAATGCAGCTAACGGGAGCAATCAATTCTACCTCTAAATCACTTTAAAAATGCATTAAAAAACCGTCAACAATACTTCATTTACGTTCCGTAACCTGTATGACAACCAAACTGTAGCGACATTGTTATTGTAAGAGCAAACACTGAGGAACTCTTTTTCTAGCGTACCAACACATCGGCGTGCTTTGGTATGAGCCATAAAAGCTAACTACGGCATGAGTTAAGATAGCTTCTACGTCAACACGAGTTTGTAATACACAACACACTGCGATAGGACACCAATCCGTACTGACTGAAAAACATGAACAATAATATTACAGTATCTGTAAAGTATTAGCCCACATTTCAAGTTTTGTTTGTACACAGCTCATAATAAATAATACACGCATGATGTGCTGCGTGTATCCTGAGCGATATAAAGTGTGACTCACGCAATGGACAGTTGTCTATTTGGTCAAGCTAGCCGAGAATGCCATTTATTTCGAAATAGCTTGTCTCCAAATTCGACATTTGCAGCTCCGAGTGAATTTCACCTCACTCGTTCGGCTTCAGTCTGCTCAAACGTCTCACCTTCTTCTTCGTGCCGGCTTTTAGAAACAGTAGTTCGTCCTCTGTTCATTCAGCTTCAAAAATATAAGGTTGTGAATCCTCATTTGACCAAAAATAGTCGTCTTTGTTGTCTTTTACCAAGTCTGCCGTGGTTAGAACACACTTGCGTTTTGTTTCCGGAAAAAAAACACAAATTTGTTGCCAGAAGTCAGACGTGCGTTGCTATGGAAACGTAAATCAATGCAGGGACGTAACCAGTCCCGGCATTGAGTAAAATGATCAAAATATGGTAAATATTGTACATGTTACATCCTGTTATGAACATGTTTTTTAATTAAATTATATATAGACTTACAGTGTGTATACAAAACGTTGGAGGGTTTTGAAGTTGTCTTAAAGGGCTTTGAAAGCTACAATGGTGACTCCCATTAGCCGCATCTTCCAAGCCTTTATCATCTTTAAAATCGGATTTTAAAAAAAGACGTGTGTTCTTGTCTCTCATAATGACTTGAAGGATAGGCAAAACTCCCAAAAAAGTGCAGTTCCCCTTTAACACACACAACAACAACAAACTACCAATCAACAGGCGCACAACTTAATGTTCCGTTGTTAAATAGGGTTTAAAACATGACGTCATGTCGCAGATTTCTTATGACAAAAAACAAAAAGCTCGGTTTTACATGTCCACACACTAACACTGAATTATGCAAATTAGACAATGATGTCATCACAGCCCATAGCCACAGACTAATTACAGACATCAAGAGTGTTCCAATACTTCTGGAGCTATCCTTTATGTTGTACCTGACATGTTTACAAGAAGTGTGTGTGTGTGTTGTAAATATAGCTGAGTGTGTCACCCAGGAGCTACATTCTAGTCTGCCACAAAAATAGCCTCCTCTGCAAGCTCATAGCTTCTGTGTTGGTTGTCAACATGCAAACATAAACTTGACCGCAAGCATCGGAAGTGAGCAGGACACTTCATTAGGTACACCTACATAATCGAATGACATCCTGTGTCTTGTAAAACATTTAAATCATATTATTAATGCCCACCATCTTGCTTCTGCAGGTCTTTCTCAGCAACTGGCGCTTCAGTGAGCGAGAGGCTCGCCAGCAGCTTCTTGTTCTCGGCCTGAAGCGGAGTGATCTGCGAGAGAAGGTCTTGCACTTCTGCCCGCCACACATCCTCCACCTGCTCCAACTCCTAAAAGTCACACACGTACCAAACTTTATTATATGTCTGCAATAGGACTGCACAATATTGGGAAAAAATGATATTGCTATTTTTCGAAATGATCTGCGATATGAAAAAAATACAGATATTTTCAAAAGCTACTTTGTTATGCCATCTTGCTGCCAAATCTTGTTCCTGCACAGCTATTATCTCTGTGAATGTTAACTTTGGCTTCTGTCTGTTTTTTAGAGATAATCTTATTTTCATCTTTTATTGATTGCTTATATTGTGCTGAGTAGGTTTCCTTATTTTATGAGCAAATGTAAAGTGAATGACGATAAACTTTTTAACCTTTTGAGCTCTTCATCTTGAAATATAATATTCAAACTTCATACTCACATTGACTAATAGTTATAAAACTGTAATCATTTTGTGTGGATATACAGTACTCTAGATTTTGCCCGGATATTGAAAAAATGGTGAGGAGGTGATGCATTAACTCGATTTAAAATGTATATTCTGATGCTTCGATTAATCGTTTAGTATATGTAACATTAAATATGCGGACACGGAACAGGTTGCACATGAAAGCGGTGGTATGTGGCTGTCGTGATCTGTATAGCGGCAAAATGTTTTTATAATTTTTTTTATTATTTTAATCAAGCCACACATGTTAAACATGCAATTTCAATGTTGATGTACACTTAAACGAAGAAAAGGTTGAAGGTTATGGCAGGCGGAAAAATTATTGTTTATTTAAACTATTCACATTTACTGTTGCATTGAGCAAATACTGTATGAGTGAGGTATTAAACGCACAGTGACGTCGTGCACATTATTTTTAAACTCTGCACAAACTTACACTGAGCTCAGAAAACATACAGTGTCCATGCATGTACAAAGGTGCACGCATGTAAAGGTAGTTTTCCTTCAACATTGCAGAATGTTGCGATGTGAAGATTGCACACTCGTACGCCGTAAAGTCGATTCTTAAACGATTTATTGTGCAGCTATTGTCTGTCAATGTCAAATGTTGTGCGTCCACCTTCTAGTTTTTTTATGGCCTGTATGTACTGTGTGTATCTACCAATATATATATATATATATATATATATATATATATATATATATATATATATATATATATATATATATATATTAATATTAATATATATGAATATATATACATATATATTAATATATATATATATATATATTAATATATATATACATTAAGGCTGCAGCTAACGATTATTTTTCTATCGATTAATCTATAGATTATTTTTTCGATTAATCGGTTAATCTATAGATTATTTTTTCGATTAATCTATAGATTATTTTTCCTTTTACCGATTATTTTTTTATTCAAAATGAAGATGAAAAAATAAATGTAGGCCCGTTTTTTCAAAAGGCATGGCTTTTATTTACAAAAAAAAAGAAGTATGGCCACTCAGTCAACATTGACAACAACATGACTAAATATTCTGTAACAATGTAAACATTTAAAACTTTTAACATTTAACAAAATTAAAAGTAGCTTATTTTCTTTTTAATGTGCACATATAAAAGTCAACATCCAGTGCAAATCTTAATATTCTGCAATAGTATAAGCATTTCAAAAGTAAAAGTATTGCTTATTTTGCTTTAAAATGTGCAAAAATAAAGATAAACATCCAATACAAAAAAGTGCAAAACGAAATATTATGTAACAACAGTGTAAACATTTAAACAAAAGTGAAAGTATTGCTTATTTGCTAAAATGTGCAAAAATAAAGATAAACATCCAATACAAAAAAGTGCCAATCTAAATATTCTGAAACAGTGTAAACATTAAGTATTGCTTTTAAAATGTGCAAAATAAACATCCAGTCCAACACAGTACACAATAACCAATTCTACTCATTCCAGTGAGTGACTAACAGTTGTAATGAAGAAAGGTTAGCATGTCTACGCTCAGAAGGGGTCGATGTGGCTGGAACTGGGAGGTAATTAGCCTTCACCTCAAGCCAGGACTGCGAGTGAGCTGAGCTGCAGTTTATATTTCTAGAAGGTCAACGGGCTCATAGTGATGTTACTAGTAGTTGACTGGGAGGTGTTTATTATCATTTGGGGAGAGTCCGCTGCCTGATGCTCACCTGCTAAACACCTATCTGCTCCATGCTGAAGCGCTGACTACATGCGCTATGAATACGCACTGCTGATTGGCTGGTAATGCTTCGTGTGTACCAATCAGATGGTTGTGTGGGTGGGACAATGCTGCGTGTGTACCAATCAGATGGTTGTGTGGGTGGGACAATGCTGCGTGTGTACCAATCAGATGGTTGTGTGGGTGGGACAATGCTGCATGCTGTGACAGAGGCAGAGGAGCGAAGCAGCTTGTTAAGACTTTAGCAGCTAAAGTTAGCTTTAGCTTAGAAACTCGTTCGGTACACCCCCGTACCGAACCGAAAGCCCCGCACCGAAACGGTTCAATACAAAACACGTACCGTTACACCCCTAGCAGATACAAATGACACATTCATGTTTTTGTGTAATGATGACAACGTATGCTCGCGCGGACGATTGACTAGTTGATGGTTTTCTTTTCAAATGTTCGTTCATAGCCGTTGTGCTGCTATGATAGGCCATTTCCGCTCGACACAGTGTGCATACAACAACATTATTAGGCCGTTTATTGAAATACTCCCACACTTTTGACCACTTTTGGCATGCTTTTCCCCCCTCGCTCGCACCGCTCGCATAGTCTTCTTTGATCGTCTGCTTTGCGCTTCGCCATGACGGTAGTGTGACGTCATTATGCGACGCGTCGACGCACAAAAACGGCGTCGACGTATTTACGTAACCGATGACGTCGACTACGTCGACGCGTCGTTTCAGCCTTAATATACATGTATATATATATATATATACATATACATATATATTAATATATGTATATATATATTAATATATATATATATATTAATATATATATACATATATATTAATATATGTATATATATATTAATATATATATATTAATATATATATATATATTATATTCCGTCAGTCTACCCCAGGGAAGCTGTGGCTACGTAAGTAGCTTACCACCACCAGGTGTGAATGAATGATGGGTTTTTAACATGTAAAGCGACTTTGGGTACTTAGAAAAGCGCTATATAAATCCCAGGTATTATTATTATTATTATTATTATTATTATTATTAATATATATATATGTATATATATGTATATATATATATACATATATATATGTATATATATATATGTATATGTATATATATGTATATATATATATATATATTTTTTTTTTAAATTTTATTTAATTTTTTTATTTTTTTATTTGTTGGGGTCAGGAAAAACTACGGAGGTTATTTCATCCCTACAAACCTGTTTTGCAGGTTTCCCTGCTTTTCAGGGGAGTTTATCCCCTGTTTCGCAGGTTTCCCTGCTCCCCTGAAAAGCAGGGAAACCTGCAAAACAGGTTTGTAGGGCTGAAATAGCCTCCGTGGTTTTTCCTGACCCAACGAATATTCCGCTCTACCCCGGTATTGAGCACTGTCTCACAGATAAACCACAGTAACTTCGGTTATATATATATATATTTACTAATTTAGTTAGAATGTATTTATTTTAGCACTGCATAATTATATGTACATTTATTTTTCCTCAGTTTTTGAGTTCCTTCTTGTGCAGTATACTTGATAAGAGTTTCAGCCTGACCTAAGTCTATATATAAATATTAATCTTTGTCCAAAAGGGACAAGCGGTACAAAATGGATAGATGGATAGATGATAACATTGACATGGTTTATTTTGTTAAACTGTAAATAGGTTGGGATTGACTCCCACTTCCAAAGACATGCACCTGGGGATAGGTTAACTGGCAACACTAAATTGGCCCTAGTGTGTGAATGTTGTCTGTCTATCTGTGTTGGCCCTGTGATGAGGTGGCGACTTGTCCAGGGCGTCATCATCATCATCGGCGGTCACTCGAAGAGAGTATGACGATCCTCCTGGTAGGGGTGTATCCCTTTATGGAGGATGCCTGTGCATGACTTTGGAGGGGGGGTGTTGGTGGTAGCGGGGGTGTATATTGGGTTCTGGGTATTTGTTCTGTTGTGTTTATGTTGTGTTACGGTGCGGATGTTCTCCCAAAATGTGTTTGTCATTCTTGTTTGGTGTGGGTTCACAGTGTGGCGCATATTTGTAACAGTGTTAAAGTTGTTTTTCCGGTCACCCTCAGTGTGACCTGTATGGTTGTTGACCAAATATGCATTGCATTCACTTATGTGTGTTTAAAGGCCTACTGAAATGACATTTTTTTTATTTAAACAGGGATAGCAGATCCATTCTATGTGTCATACTTGATCATTTCGCGATATTGCCATATTTTTGCTGAAAGGATTTAGTAGAGAACATCGACGATAAAGTTCGCAACTTTTGGTCGCTGATAAAAAAAGCCTTGCCTGTACAGGAAGTAGCGTGACGTCGCAGGTTGAAAGGCTCCTCACATTTCCCCATTGTTTACACCAGCAGCGAGAGCGATTCGGACCGAGAAAGCGACGATTACCCCATTAATTTCAGCGAGGATGAAAGATTTGTGGATGAGGAACATGAGAGTAAAGGACTAGAGTGCAGTGCAGGACGTATCTTTTTTCACTCTGACCGTAACTTAGGTAAAAGGGCTCATTGGATTCCACACTTTCTCCTTTTTCTATTGTGGATCACGGATTAGTATTTTAAACCACCTCGGATACTATATCCTCTTGAAAATGAGAGTCAAGAACGCGAAATGGACATTCACAGTGACTTTTATCCCCACGACAACACATCGGTGAAGCACTTTAGCTACGGAGCTAACGTGATAGCATCGGGCTTAAATGCAGATAGAAACAAAAGAAATAAGCCCCTGACTGGAAGGATAGACAGAAAATCAACAATACTACTATCAAGAGACACCGAACCAAACACTGGACCTGTAAATACACGGTTAATGCTGTGCCGCCTGTCGAAGCCTAGCAATGCTGTTGCTAACGACGCCATTGAAGCTAACTTAGCTACGGGACCTCGTTAGAGCTATGATAAAAACATTAGCGCTCCACCTACGCCAGCCCTCATCTGCTCATCAACATCCGTGCTCACCTGCGTTCCAGCGATCGACGGCACGACGAAGGACTTCACCCGATTATCGATGCGGTCGGCGGCTAGCGTCGGATAGCGCGTCTGCTATCCAAGTCAAAGTCCTCCTGGTTGTGTTGCTGCAGCCAGCCGCTAATACACCGATCCCACCTACAGCTTTCTTCTTTGCAGTCTTCATTGTTCATTAAACAAATTGCAAAAGATTCACCAACACAGATGTCCAGAATACTGTGGAATTTTGCGATGAAAACAGAGCTTTTTGTATTGTGATACAATGTGTCCGAATACTTCCGTTTCAACCATCGACGTCACGCGCAAACGTCATCATACATAGACGTTTTCAACCGGAAGTTTCGCGGGAAATTTAAAATTGCACTTTATAAGTTAACCCGGCCGTATTGGCATGTGTTGCAATGTTAAGATTTCATCATTGATATATAAACTATCAGACTGCGTGGTCGGTAGTAGTGGCTTTCAGTAGGCCTTTAAGGCACACCCCCAATATTGTTGTCCAGGTGGAAATCGGGAGAATGGTTGCCCCGGGAGATTTTTGGGAGGGGCACTGAAATTCGGGAGTCTCGTGGGAATATCGGGAGGGTTGGCAAGTATGACCCTGGGCCCCTCTGTAATGGAAAAAATGGGCCCCAAGGTCAAAAAGGTTAAGAACAATGTATATTAACAATGTAGACAAAAATAATTGAATTTACACAATTGGTGGGCAGTATTCTGTAATATTTGCTCAGATTTTATATTTTGTTCGCGAACGTCACAGCGCTACTACGTGTTACATTGTATGTTATGTAAAGTGTGTTGTGCGAAGGCATATATACTACATTTGATAGGTTTTTTTAAATGTTATGTAAAGTGTGTTTTTATGTTATGTAAAGTGTGTTGTGCGAAGGCATATATTAGGCTGACCATACGTCCTCTTTTCCCCGGACATGTCCTCTTTCGTGGGTGTGTCCGGGCGGGTTTTTTAAATGCCTCAAATGTCCGACATTTTGAGATAGGATTGCGTGTATTTTCAATGTACGTCTTGGGCAGGGATCGGCAACCCCTAACAACTAAATTAAGGGCGTGCTGTGATGGCACTGCATATATTATCCTCTATTACTTGCACAAATAGCATGCCAGCCAGGCCTCATGTTGTATGAAGCTTTGACTTGCACACGTGGGAGACAGCAAGGCATACTTGGTCAACAGCCACACAGCTTACACGGACGGTGGTCGTATATAACAACTTTAACACTGTTACGTTACAAATATGCGCCACACTGTGAACCCACACCAAAAAAGAATGACAAATACATTTCTGGAGAACCTCTGCACCATAACACAACATAAACACAACACAACAAATACCCAGAATCCCATGCAGCCCTAACTCTCTAACCTCAACCGACGCACGGAGGGAGGGAGGGAGGGGGGGGTGTTGATGTGTGGGGGGGTTTGGTGCTAGCGGGGCGTGTAGACTGGGAGAGTTAGGACTGCATGGGATTCTGGGTATTTGTTGTGTTGTGTTTATGTTGTGTTACGGTGCGGATGTTCTCCAGAAATGTATTTGTCATTCTTTTTTGGTGTGGGTTCACAGTGTGGCGCATATTTGTAACGTAACAGTGTTAAAGTTGTTTTTTACGGCCACCGTCAGTGTAAGCTGTGTGGCTGCTGACCAAGTAAGTTTTGCTGTCATATTCGAATGCAAGCAAAAGATGCATTCAACATGTGTCCGAGCAGGTATGCTGTTTAAGCAGGCTGTAGAGGGCGCTAAAGGCAGTGCCATCATGCCCAAATTTTGGGTGTCTCCCGGGAAAAGTGGGAGGATTGGCAACTATGACGCTGTTGAATGCCATTCATGGAAATCTCGCGGGCCGCACCAACTTAAACTGTCATATTAAAGTGCGGGCCGGGTCGCGTGTCTAAGACCCATGGTTTAAAAATAGCACAAAGCAATAAAAAGCTTTGTATACAGTGTTATTTCATTTTAAATTTCAAAAGAGTTTTGAGGCTCCCATTGTTTTCTTTCATTTGTGAAACTCGTCAAAATGGCTCTTTGAGTGATAAAGGTTGCCGACCCTAGACTCTAGGGTTAAGTTAAGAAGGGGTTAAACAAAACAAGCTGTGAAGGTGCGCACGCAGAAACATTGGTGAGGGAGGGGCAGAGACACAGAGCGAGAGAGCTAGTGAGTGGAGACAGACATGAAAACAAGAAATGCCCGAAAAGTAAATGCAACTTCACGGATGATTTGCGGAAAAAGTATTTGTGTTTTGGTCCTGGCCGTGACACATGGGAAGCAGAATGCACTGTGTGCAAAGCAGGAACGTGTATATCTGTGGCAAATAAAGATCTACAAGCCCATATCGACACTACAAAGCACAAAACAGCTGTGCAGGGCGAGAGCTCGTTTATGACAACCTTTTTCCAAAACACAACATAGAATGTGAGGTATAACAGGATAATGCTCATTTGTTTTCAAAACGCTTACAAAAAAGTGGTACCCCAAAAATTTACTGTGGGACCCCATTTTTATGATTTGATGGGGTCCCTGAGATCCCATTTTGAAAATTCCTAGCGCCAACACTACTGTCAACATAGGAGAAAAAATGCTTTATTTAAATAAATATATTACTTATGAAGCAAGTTCGAGTATCATTGGCAAATGTTCACCTAGTCCCGGCCTTGGCGTGCTGCCCGCCTTGGCACCCATATATGTGTCCTCTTTTTGGGATTTCAGAATATGGTCAGCCTAGCACAGGGGTCGGCAACCCAAAATGTTGAAAGAGCCATATTGGACCAAAAAAACAAAAACAAATCTGTCTGGAGCCGCAAAAAATTAAAAGCCATATTACATGTGTCATGAGATATACATTTAATTAAGAGGACTTAAAGGAAACTAAATTAGCTCAAATATAGCTACAAATGAGGCATAATGATGCAATATGTACATATAGCTAGCCTAAATAGCATGTTTGCATCGATTAGCTTGCAGTCATGCAGTGACCAAATATGTCTGATTAGCACTTCACACAAGTCAATAACATCAACAAAACTCACCTTTGTGCACTCAAGTACAACGTTAAAAGTGTGGTGGACAAAATGAGACAGAAAAAGAAGTGGCATAAAACACGTCCTAGAAAGTCGGAGAAAGTTATGCATGTAAACAGACTATACGGTGAGTTCAAGGACCGCCAAAATAAGTAGGACAAAACGGCGCTCGCCAAATACTTGAATCGGTGAAGCATATTTAATACAAACAGTGTGATTTATAACAATTACGGAGGTTTGTGTCATGTTTGTCCTCCTACAGAAACCATACTAAAACAAAAGAATTGATTTTTTTCCCCTCATCTTTTTCCATTCTTCATACATTTTTGAAAAATCTCCAGAGAGCCACTAGGGCGGGGCTAAAGAGCCGCATGCGGCTCTAGAGCCGCGGGTTGCCGACCCCCGGCCTAGCATATATGCTACATTTGATAGGGTTTTTTTTTACGTTTTACCGACGCCTTGCAAACTATCCGTATAAAAAAAAGCGGGAGCATATCGCTTTGGTTCAATTAACAGATTTAGAACACAATTGACAACATATTCACGCAAAACAACAAACACAAGAATACAATTGTATTGTAAAGTATTATTAAATAAACGTGTAGTTATATACAGGCTACTCAGTGTACTTCACTTACCTGGTGGTGCTTCCTCTCCTGAGCGTGCCTGTCGCTTCGCTCCTGCCGCAGACGGAGCAGTTCCTTCCGCAGCTCGTCGTCGGCCTCCTGCCCGGCAGCACCGCGGCTCACCAGCTTCTCCAAGAGCTCCAGAACGTGCACCACCTTCGGCACCACGCCGACCAGGGCCTCGCAGCCGAACCGGTCAATGGTCCGCTCGAACTCTTGAGCTAGCGCCGCCGCAATGTCATACACGTCCAACACCGTCAGCTCCGTCACTGGCCTGTCCAGCGCCGACATTACCTTACTTTTGTGTGTGTTCTTATTTTTGTGAGCTTCGAATACACTTTTGGTCTTCACAGCGGTGTGAACGTCGGAGCTGTTGACTTACTTGACTCACGTTTTTTGAGACGCCATTGCGAAAAAAAACTACTTGTTGACAGGTTCAACTTTAAGATGCTGCGTTCACTACTCACCTCAAAACTCGTAGTTTTCACTTTGGACCTTTTCAAATTTGGTATTTGTTTGAATAAGAGCTAATTTCTTAAATTAAGCAGTACTAAATTACTTCAGTCAGGTATTGGGTATACAAACACAAAGAAAGCAATCATAGTTAATGCTTTAATGTTACGTTCGAAGATAAGTGAAAGAATGTCCCAACAGTTCCTGAAGGCAACAGCCCTCACTGACCATGCTTGCCAAAGAGCCTACGCGCATGTCAGATTATTGTCATGCTTTAAACCAGGGGTGTCCAAACTTTTTCCACTGAGGGCCGCACATGGAAAAATTAAAGCATGCGGGGGCCATTTTGATATTATCCATTTTCAAACCATGACAAAATATATGGATTTTTTTTTTTTTTTTTTACCTATAGCAGACCTGGGCATTCTGCGGCCCGCGGGCCACATCCGGCCCTTTGTGCGTCCCTGTCCGGCCCGCGTGAGGCCAATTATAAATTACAAAATAAATTTTAAAAAGTATCTATATCGAGTATGCAATACAACGGTGCTGCTTTTGTTTTGAAAATCGTTATTTGTATTACTTCCGTGTGGACGTATGCGTGTGCGTGATTGTGAGTGAATGTGAACAGCTGCAATCATTAATTACAAAATAAAGTTGAAAAAACATCTATGTCGTGCGCGCAATACAACTGTGCTGCTTTTATTTTGAAAATTATTATTTATGGGCGTGTGTCCGTGTGTAACCTGCGAGTGAAGGTGCACATGCAGCAACAAGTGATGCACGGTTTACACCCGAGACGCTAAAAAGAGAAAAGTTGATGAAGAATGGCGTGTTTCCAACAAGACATGGACTGCCAAGCAACGTTCCCTCTAAGGTGCGTGCCTGCGCAATTGCGTACTGCTCAAGCGTCTGCTGCGCGCAGCAAATATATGCCGCGCACCAAATCAAATCCCATCTGAATTCTAAACAAAATAAACATATTCTATGTAATTTTGCAATGCAACTTTGAGTGACAGTGACAACAAGCGGTCCTAACGGTGTTCGTCAACACCGTTCAATTGAACACCGTTCAATTATTGTAACGTCTATCGAGATGCTTCGAGGCCAGGAATTATATCGATCACTTTATTGAGCAAAACTGTTTATATTCGGCCATAACCACACCAAAAACATAAGTAAAACACTTCTATCTCGAAAAACTAGTCATTTTCTGCCGTACAAACCAGGCCAAAACCAACTTGTCACCAACACGTATAGCACTAAACCACTGGTGCGTTTATGGCCACACAAAAAGTCGGACAACTCAAACACCACACAAAGTTACACTAATAATAATAATAATAATACCTGGGATTTATATAGCGCTTTTCTAAGTACCCAAAGTCGCTTTACATGTTAAAAACCCATCATTCATTCCCACCTGGTGGTGGTAAGCTACTTTCGTAGCCACAGCTGCCCTGGGGTAGTCTGACGGAACACTATGACTCCTCAGTCATACGTGTGCTTATTTTACTGTCATTTATTATTAATGTTAATTTATTTATATTAGTCATGGACTGCTGTTACACACACTATGTTGAAGTATTACTATTATTATTAATTATTATTATTATTATTTATCTTACGGTATATATCAAAAATAATATTGAGCAAAATTTAATTGAAATATTGTCGATGTGGCCCTCCAGCAGTGCTCGGGTTGCTCATGCGGCCCCCGGTAAAAATTAATTGCCCACCCCTGACCTATAGGGTTCCCGGGGACCATAAAGGGTCTCAGTCATTAAAATGTTAAAAATAAGTCAAATTATTATTTTTTTGATTTGATTTAACACTTACAGTACATCTCTATATCAACTTCAGGTTGTTATGAAGTAAAAAAAAAAAAGGTTTTATGCCTTTTTTGTCAAAGACAACATTTCAGTTTTTTATAGTAAAGCTGAAATATGCAGTATTTAGTCATTAGAGCCACAATCAATAATGCAGGACACCATTGATTAATTATTATTTTTGAGTAATCACAGTGTAAAAATAAATAAAATCCCACTAAATATAATTGGGATCCAAAAGGCAGAGGTGTGGACTCGAGTCACATGACTTGGACTCGAGTCAGACTCGAGTCATGAATTTGATGACTTTAGACTCGACTTGACAAAATGTAAAGAGACTTGCAACTCGACTTAGACTTTAACATCAATGACTTGTGACTTCACTTGGACTTGAGGCTTTTGACTTGACATGACTTGATACTTTCCCCAAAACCCAAACCTTAAAAAGTTATTTGGGAGCGCTCCTTAGCTTTCATTTTGTACGTGTCTGTCTATCAGCGTGTGTGCTGCGTGTCAACGTGTGTGCTCTCAGTACAACAGCCAATCAAATTAAATCTACGTTGTTTTCATCCCACAGCTCTCATCCAATCCAATTGCAGGACAACCACCGAACAAGAGTTGTCAAACATTGCGCCAGAGAGAAATAATTATGCCAAAGTTGGTTTCGTTCGGGTATAAAAATTACGACTTGGTCGACAAAAAACGAATTGCCGTATGCAAATCATGCAGTTGGAATATTACAGACGGAGACGCAACAACTTCCAACTTCGTTCGACATTTGAAGTTGCACAAAGAAGGGTAAGTTTTGAATGTAAGATAACGTTTATTGGCTAAGTAACATGACTTTTATTTGCTGTGTAGTTAAATAAGTGAGGCTGTAAACTCACTGCTAACGCCATAACCATAGACATCTTATAAGGGTACGCAGCATTGAGCGCTACTGCCTACTGGCGCAGACGAGACGCGGAGCCGCCATCTTGGAGTGGTGATCCGCTCCACTCAGTGCAATTCATTCGTCAGGAGCAATGAACTGTCAGCAAATTTAATTCATCTTACCTCACTGAATACCACTGATTTTCACGCGTTTTTTTGTCATACGTGTAGCTATGATAACAGACACATGTTTTGGCGTTTTTATTATTCATAGTTTGCTTAACAGTAATATAATATTTTTATATGCTATAAGTGACCAGACGGCCGAGATCAAAACTGGGAATATAATCCCAGAGAAGGGGGAAAAAAACGGTCAGCTATTTTTAAGCTGAAGAAACAATATGATTAGATTATATATACATGCGTATATCCTACATAAACAATGTATGAATACATTAGATATCTATATATTTTAGGGACCTATAGACTGTAACTCTGTTGCTGCAGCAGCAGAGAGTTTATTCTGTCTTGACACTTTGTATTGATATTTTGTATTACATTCTTCCCTTAAATGATCATGTTTACAGTGATTGTTTTATATCTATTTTTTATGTATGTCGCTTTGGATAAAAGCGTCTGCCAAATACTTAAACATATATAAACACCTGAAAGTCTTTATATCAGCTAAAACCACCAATCTGTTTCACTGGATTCAGAGTAAAACCAAATTAGGTCTTACCCAACAACGTTAGTATTTGAATATTGTTACTTGAAGACTTATTCCTGGTTACAATTATACTGTTAAGAAAGTATTGTGTTATATTTTGCCTAAAATGAGAATGCATCATAATCAGTGGCGGCTGGTGAATTTTGTTTTAGGTGGGGCTGAAAGTTTGTAAACCAAACCCAAAATACAACCAATAGTATGTTAATGTTTGTTTTTGCAAATGTGTTTATTCTGTAAAGGAATGAGTTAAATGTTTAAAATTGTTTAAACTATTAAAATGACTGGTTAATAGTGCTATTATGAATTGCAAAGTCAGCACCATTTTTTTTCCTGCAATTTCAAATGCACTTGTTTTAATAAATAAATACAGCGTTTTAAAAGCATACACAATCTGTGTAAAAATATTAGTCTGTGGTTAAAAGGACTAGAAAGGACTCGAAACTCAAAATGCAGGACTTGGGACTTGACTTGAGACTTTCTAGTCTTGACTTTGGACTTGACTCGGGACTTGCCTGTCTTGACTCGGGACTTGACTCGAGACTTGAGGGCAAAGACTTGAGACTTACTTGTGACTTGCAAAGCAATGACTTGGTCCCACCTCTGGTATTTAGTCATTAGAGCCATAATCAATAATGCAGGACACCATTTATTCATTATTATTTTTGAGTAATCACAGTGTAAAAATAAATAAAATCCCACTAAATATCTTTGGGATCCAAAAGGTGCCCCACTCATAAAGTGATACATTTATTTATTTATTTTTTACTTTCAACACGAGATCAACTTCAGATATATCTGTTAATTTTACGTTTGAGCTATTATTTTTGGTTTGTTTTATGCTTTGTTTGATGTTTTTATATGGCAACCACACAATATATGCAATATTTTTTTCCACACAAAACGTTTTAAAGTGACATTTTTGAAGTAATTGGAGAATTAAAAATAATTCATTAAAACGTTGATTTTTTGGTTAAAATTTTTTTGGAGCAATGGCAAAAAAAAGAAAAATGAAGAAAGACAAAAGAAAAAACAGCCTGCATGGCAGCTTTGTGTCAACTGCATTCCACTTTCTTAAATGTTTTTATTTTATTTTTGCAATAGCATTTCCAGAATGTGCGGCGGGCCGGTAAACAATTAGCTGCGGGCCGCACTTTGGACACCCCTGCTTTAAACACACTAATTAGTTTAGCATGGGAAAAAATACATTATAAAAAAACTTGTGCATTGATACTTTTTAATGTATGAAAAGTTTTTCTAAATTAATTGAAATACAAAGTAGATGCACTTTTTTTTAAACTGCCCTTTTAAAATGAAGTTACACTTATCTTTCAGTTCCAAACAGTCTCTTTCATGCAATATATAATATTCCTGTATTTTGAAGGTTACATTTGCTAGGTATTAATGGGGAATATTTTGTCAGCTTGTGATGAAATGGAGTCATCCATCCATTTTCTACCGCTTGTCCCTTTCGGGGTCGCGGAGGGCGCTGGAGCCTATCTCAGCTGCATTCGGGGTACACCCTGGACAAGTCGCCACCTCATCACAGGGCCAACACAGATGGACAGACAACATTAATATACTAGGGCCAATTTAGTGTTGCCAATCAACCTATCCCCAAGTGCATGTTTTTGGAGTGGTACCAATTCAAACCAGAGGGTAACCTTACAATAAAAATGCAATAAAAAAACAAACATTTAAAAACAAATGGAGCAATTGTTATAAGTGTGGATGCTGAAAAGGCCTTTGATTCGGTTAATTGGAATTTTCTTTACAGAGTTCTACTTAAATTCGGCTTTCAGGATACAATCATTAAAACTATACAGGCACTATATAACAATCCTACTGCTAGGATTAAAGTCAATGGATATTTATCAAACAGTTTTACCCTAGAAAGGGGCTCTAGACAGGGATGTGCATGGTCACCATTACTCTTTGCATTATATCTGGAGCCATTAGCTCAGTCCATCAGACAAAATGAAGATATTAAGGTAATCACGATTAAAGGAAGAGAGTATAAATTGGCCTGCTATGCGGATGACATTTTGGTCTACATCGGACACCCAACATACTCGCTCCCTAAATTAATGCAATCATTTGAACTGTATGGTCAACTATCAGGATATAAAATCAATATAGGTAAAACCCATCTACTCTCATATAATTATAACCCACCAGGAGAAATCAGAAGTAGTTACCCTTTGATATGGCAAACAGAGTCTTTTAAATACCTGGGCATTAATTTACCAAAAGATCTAACAAAATGATCAGAATGCAATTATCTACCCATACATAAAAAAATAAAAGATGACATAGCAAGATGGAACTTAATTCCTTTTTTTTTAGCCTTAGTTCTAGAATTGATTCCATCAAAATGAATGTACTGCCAAGATTGCTGTACCTATTTCAAACCCTGCCAATAGAGATGAACCAAAACCAATTCAATGAATGGGACAAACTGCTATCAAGGTATATATGGCAAAGTAAAAGGCCAAGAGTTCGTCTCAAAACTTTACAATTGGTCAAACAAAAGGGAGGATGGGGTTTACCTCGCCTCCGAGATTATTATTTTGCAGCCCAGATGAGAGCAGTGATATGCTGGTGCAACCCGTCATTCATTGCTCAATGGAAAATTATTGAAGAAGAAATGCCCTCCATCCCCATACAAGCAATCCTGGCGGATAGCAATTTACAGACCCACATAAATAACACTGATAACCCATGGGTGAAATGGACCCTTAAAGTGTGGAAAATGATTATAAAGGAATACAAACTTGAGAGTGATATTGCAGTTCTTAAATGGTGTGCCTATGATACAGAGTTTACACCTAATAAATTAGACTCAAGATTTAAAGGCCTACTGAAACCCACTACTACCGACCACGCAGTCTGATAGTTTATATATCAATGATGAAATCTTAACATTATAACACATGCCAATACGGCCGGGTTAACTTATAAAGTGACATTTTAAATTTGCCGCTAAACTTCCGGTTCGAAACGCCTCTGAGGATGACGTATGCGCGTGACGTAGCCCGGCGAACACGGGGGACCCTGTCGTAAAAATGCCAAAAAACGGACTTGCTTCAGCAGCACAATTCTGGTGCTGTAGTTGTAGGAGATGTCTCAAAACGTCATCAGGAGTCCCTACAAAACCTAAAAATGGCATAAAATGCTTTTTTTGGGAAAACTTTTTTTTTACAACAAAAATTCCCAAAAAACGGACTTGCTTCAGCAGCACAATTCTGGTGCTGTAGTTGTAGGAGATGTCTCAAAACGTCATCAGGAGTCCCGACTAAACCCGTAAATATAAGAAAATATAAGAAAATGCATTTTTTAAGAAATACATTTTTTGCTAAAATGTCGTAAGGGGGGACCCTGTCGTAAAAATGCCAAAAAACGGACTTGCTTCAGCAGTACAATTCTGGTGCTGTAGTTGTAGGAGATGTCTCAAAACGTCATCAGGAGTCCCGACTAAACCCGTAAATGTAAGAAAATGTAAGAAAATGCATTTTTTCCGAAAAACATTTTTTGCTAAAATGTCGTAAGGGGGGACCCTGTCGTAAAAATTCCAAAAAACGGACTTGCTTCAGCAGCACAATTCTGGTGCTGTAGTTGTAGGAGATGTCTCAAAACGTCATCAGGAGTCCCGACTAAACCCGAAAATGGAAGAAATTAGAAGAAAATGCATATTTTACGGAAAAATTTTTTTTTGCAAAATGTCGTAAAAAAAATTCGTAAAAACGGACTTGCTTCAGCAGCACAATTCTGGTGCTCTAGTTGTAGGAGATGTCTCAAAATGTCATCAGGAGTCCCGACAAAACCCGAAAATGGAAGAAATTAGAAGAAAATGCATATTTTACGGAAAATTTTTTTTTTGCAAAATGTCGTTTAAAAATTCCAAAAAACGGACTTGCTTCAGCAGCACAATTCTGGTGCTGTAGTTGTAGGAGATGTCTCAAAACGTCATCAGGAGTCCCGACTAAACCCGTAAATGTAAGAAAATGTAAGAAAATGCATTTTTTAAGAAAAACATTTTTTGCTAAAATGTCGTAAGGGGGGACCCTGTCGTAAAAATTCCAAAAAACGGACTTGCTTCAGCAGCACAATTCTGGTGCTGTAGTTGTAGGAGATGTCTCAAAACGTCATCAGGAGTCCCGACTAAACCCGTAAATGTAAGAAAATAGAAGAAAATGCATATTTTACGGAAAAAAAATATTTTGCAAAATGTCGTAAAAAAAATTCAAAAAAACGGACTTGCTTCAGCAGCACAATTCTGGTGCTGTAGTTGTAGGAGATTTCTCAAAACGTCATCAGGAGTCCCGACTAAACCCGTAAATGTAAGAAAATGCATTTTTTAAGAAAAACATTTTTTGCTAAAATGTCGTAAGGGGGGACCCTGTCGTAAAAATGCCAAAAAACGGACTTGCTTCAGCAGTACAATTCTGGTGCTGTAGTTGTAGGAGATGTCTCAAAACGTCATCAGGAGTCCCTACAAAACCTAAAAATGGCATAAAATGCTTTTTTTGGGAAAACTTTTTTTTTACAAAAAAAATTTCAAAAAACTGACTTGTTTGAGCAGCACAATTGTGGTGCTGTAGTTGTAGGAGATGTCTCAAAACGTCATCAGGAGTCCCGACTAAACCCGTAAATGTAAGAAAATGTAAGAAAATGCATTTTTTACGAAAAACATTTTTTGCTAAAATGTCGTAAGGGGGGACCCTGTCGTAAAAATGCCAAAAAACGGACTTGCTTCAGCAGCACAATTCTGGTGCTGTAGTTGTAGGAGATGTCTCAAAACGTCATCAGGAGTCCCGACTAAACTCGTAAATGTAAAAAAATGCATATTTTGCGAAAAACATTTTTTGCTAAAATGTCTTAAGGGGGGACCCTGTCGTAAAAATGCCAAAAAACGGACTTGCTTCAGCAGTACAATTCTGGTGCTGTAGTTGTAGGAGATGTCTCAAAACGTCATCAGGAGTCCCTACAAAACCTAAAAATGGCATAAAATGCTTTTTTTGGGAAAACTTTTTATTTACAAAAAAAAATTCAAAAAACAGACTTGCTTCAGCAGCACAATTCTGGTGCTGTAGTTGTAGGAGATGTCTCAAAACGTCATCAGGAGTCCCGACTAAACCCGTAAATGTAAGAAAATGTAAGAAAATGCATTTTTTACGAAAAACATTTTTTGCTAAAATGTCTTAAGGGGGGACCCTGTCGTAAAAATTCCAAAAAACGGACTTGCTTCAGCAGCACAATTCTGGTGCTGTAGTTGTAGATGTCTCAAAATGTCATCAGGAGTCCCGACAAAACCCGAAAATGGAAGAAATTAGAAGAAAATGCATATTTTACAGAAATTTTTTTTTTTGCAAAATGTCGTTTAAAAATTCCAAAAAACGGACTTGCTTCAGCAGCACAATTCTGGTGCTGTAGTTGTAGGAGATGTCTCAAAACGTCATCAGGAGTCCCGACTAAACCCGTAAATGTAAGAAAATGTAAGAAAATGCATTTTTTAAGAAAAACATTTTTTTGCTAAAATGTCGTAAGGGGGCACCCTGTCGTAAAAATTCCAAAAAACGGACTTGCTTCAGCAGCACAATTCTGGTGCTGTAGTTGTAGGAGATGTCTCAAAACGTCATCAGGAGTCCCGCCTTTCTGTCCGTGTGGGGTGTGGTCTCTCGCTGGCTTGGGGTCTGGCTGCCCCCTGTTTTTCTCGTGCCTTGTCCTCTGCCGGGTGCGTCTGTCTGCGGCCTGCTGCTGGCCCTTGTGGGCGGCACGGTGGGCCAGGCTCTGGGGTTCCTGTCGCTGTCCGGCTTGGCTGCGTGTTAGCGGTGGCCCCTGGTTCCCTGGGCACCACACCTACTGTTTGTGGGATGGGTTCTCGGGGAGGCTGGGGCCGTACTCTGGCTCCCGCACACACTGGGAGTCAAATGTATTGTACATGCAAATTCACATATACTCACACACATACATACAGACATACATACAGTAGGTACCTACGCTCCCACATACATATACAAATAAATACAGTACATATTTACACACTCAAAGTTCGTACATCCACACGCACATTCATTATACAAACATACTGTATACACATACTGTACATATACATTCACTGTAAAAACATACATATACACATACTGTACATATACATTCACTGTAAAAACATACATATACACATACTGTACATATACATTCACTGTTCAAACACACATACTGTATACACATACTGTACATATACATTCACTGTACAAACACACATACTGTATACACATACTGTACATATACATTCACTGTACAAGCACACATATACACATACTGTACATATACATTCACTGTACAAACACACATACTGTATACACATACTGTACATATACATTCACTGTACAAACACACATATACACATACTGTACATATACATTCACTGTTCAAACACACATACTGTATACACATACTGTACATATACATTCACTGTACAAGCACACATACAAATACTGTACATATACATTCACTGTACAAACACACATATACACATACTGTACATATACATTCACTGTACAAACACACATACTGTATACACATACTGTACATATACATTCACTGTACAAGCACACATACACATACTGTACATATACAAGTACATATGCACACATACACTCATGCACATAATCACGTTTCCTCAAACATATATTAACGTTGTTGCCCTAGGGTAAACTGGGTATAACACATGGCACACTGACAAAGCTTAACCTATTGTTACTATAACAATCTACAAGGTTAATGTAGGTTGCTTCTCTTTCTTCCCCTCCATTTTTCTGCATTCTTTCGTATCTCAAGTTATCATGACGTATATGTATTGTTGCATTTGAACAATTGTATTGTTGATAATAAAGGTAAAGTACTGGTATTGTTTATTATCAATAGCACTATTTCTATTGGTATTCATATTGCTCCATTTTTAGTGTAATAATGCTCATTGTCATTTATGTATTTTTTTTAAAATTTTCGCTAACTGCTTATTTGCTATTACTTTTACCATCATATTTGTACATGTCGTATTTGCTGATGTTGCTCTGTTGTTGTTGTTGTTGTGTTTGCTGTTGTTGTTTTTGTCTCTCTGTCTAATCCCCCTCTTGTCCCCACAATTCCCCCCTCTGTCTTCCTTTTTCTCTCTTTCTATCCCCTCCTGCTCCGGCCCGGCTGCACCAAATGATAATATAAATACATTTAATAAAGTCAAAATACAAGTAAGGCAACAAGAGAAGTATCCTACACTTCTCTTTTGTAAAGTAAATCTGAACAGCCGATATGGGCATCTACATCTGCTATATGATTTGCCCGAGAAGCTGGGCAGGACATTATAAAAAATAAAATAAAATAAAAAAAAAAAATAAAAAAAATGTATTGGGCTTGTAACCTTGCCTGGTTGGTAAAGTAGGAGTTGTTGATTGAAAAAATGGCAGCCTGTGGACATAAGTGGACCCCGACTTAAACAAGTTGAAAAACTTATTGGGGTGTTACCATTTAGTGGTCAATTGTATGTAATATGTACTTCACTGTGCAATCTACTAATAACGTTTCAATCAATGATTTAAACATTTTGAGTATCAGTTGTGTGTCTATATTTGGTCATTGCTACAGACCTGGTTGTGTGCTTTCCTTAAAATGTGATCTGGACAACAAACATATCTTTGGAGAGACAGTGTATATTGTAACCTTTTCTGACCGTGAGGAGGTGTTCATTTTGTTGAGAGTTCTCACTGTTAACTATTTTGATGAACACCTTCACACTTATGTGATTAAAAAGACTAATTTCAAGTGATGAATCTGAAAGATGCAACTGATGCTTTGCCACTTGATGTATATGAGCTAGAGATGTCTGATAATATCGGTCTGCCGATATTATCGGCCGAAAAATGCGTTAAAATGTAATATCGAAAATTATCGGTATCTGTTTTTTTTATTAGTATCGGTGTTTTTTTTATTTTTTTAAATTTTTTTATTAAATCCACATAAAAAACACAAGATACACTTACAATTAGTGCACCAACCCACCCCATTTACACTCATTCACACAAAAGGGTTGTTTCTTTCTGTTATTAATATTCTGCTTCCTACATTATATATCAATATATATCAATACAGTCTGCAAGGGATACAGTCCGTAAGCACACATGATTGTGCGTGCTGCTGGTCCACTAATAATACTAACCTTTAACAGTTAATTTTACAAATTTTCATTAATTACTAGTTTCTATGTAACTGTTTTTATATTGTTTTACTTTCTTTTTTATTCAAGAAAATGTTTTTAATTTATTTATCTTATTTTATTTGATTCATTTTTTAAAAAAGTACCTTATCTTCACCATACCTGGTTGTCCAAATTAGGCATAATGTGTTAATTCCACGACTGTATATATCGGTTATTAAAGAGTTGGACAATATCGGCAAAAAGCCATTATCGGACATCCCTAATATGAGCTGAGAGATTCTGAATTGCACTTACTGACAAGATACAGACTTATTTCCTAAATGTTGTGACTTGTAATGAATAGAAGGAATTTTTGAATTAAATGCCAATTAAATTTCAATAATGTTGTATTTTTATATAGCATAGCATGTACACACACACAAGTGTTGCCAATATACACAAAATGTGTTTAATTTGAGTAACACAAACATTTGTTACTAAAACCTACACATTTACTGTGTTAATATAAGTAACAAAGTTAATGTGTTAAAATTGACAAATTGAGTTGTCCCCCTCTGGACATGGAGATGTGTAAAAAAACAACACAAATTGTGTTATTTCCAACACATTCGTTTTAAGAGTGCACCTCTGGCTATTGCCCAAGTGTCTTTTAATGACAGCAATAGACTCTGGAAGGGAACGTGCGCCCTCCTGTGGACTTCTGCCGCAATTGCACACAAAGAAATTCATTATTTCCAAGTGTGCCTTATTTAGCTTCCCAGACTTCACAGTACTTATATAGCTCTAAATCACGAGTGTCTCAAAGGGCTGCACAAGCCACACCAACATCCTGAACTCACATCCCACATCTGGGCATAGTGTTGCATCATCCCACACATCACTCCTTCACCCCACATTATATATATATGTATATATATATATATATATATATATATATATATATATATATATATATATATATATATATATATATATATATATATATATATATATATATATATATATAAATCACTCCGTCACCCCATATATATATATATATATATATATATATATATATATATATATATATATATGAAAGTCGGAGTAGAACCCACACAGTCACAACATGCAAACTCCACACAGAAAGATCCAGAGCGCAGGATCGAACCCAGGACCTTCGTATTGTGAGGCAGACGCACTAACCCCTCTCCAACCGTGCTGTTCCTCAGTCGCTGTTGGTAAATTGCAGCTCCTCTTCAGTGGATCTTTCTGATTGCCTGAAAAAAAAAAGATCAAAAAAGCTCTTGAACTTGAGGTTTGAGAGGCTTAAGCGCGTTTGCCCTAATAACAGGCCTCACTTATATTATCCCGGCCGACCTTCGGTGGGTACTCCAGATTGTTCCAAAACAGCAAATGAGGAAAACATGAAGGATTAGAGAGATGTTGTAATTGTATGTCACATTTTCCCACACCCCTAATATATATATATATATATATATATATATATATATATATATATATATATATATATATATATATATATATATATATATATATATATATATATATATATATTAAGGCTGCAGCTAACGATTATTTTTCTATCGATTAATCTATAGATTATTTTTTCGATTAATCGGTTAATCTATAGATTATTTTTTCGATTAATCTATAGATTATTTTTCCTTTTACCGATTATTTTTTTATTCAAAATGAAGATAAAAAAATAAATGTAGGCCCGTTTTTTCAAAAGGCATGGCTTTTATTTACAAAAAAAAAGAAGTATGGCCACTCGGTCAACATTGACAACAACATGACTAAATATTCTGTAACAATGTAAACATTTAAAACTTTTAACATTTAACAAAATTAAAAGTAGCTTATTTGCTTTTTAATGTGCAAATATAAAAGTCAACATCCAGTGCAAATCTTAATATTCTGCAATAGTATAAGCATTTCAAAAGTAAGTTGCTTATTTTGCTTTAAAATGTGCAAAACTAAAGATAAACATCCAATACAAAAAAGTGTAAAACGAAATATTCTGTAACAACAGTGTAAACATTTCAACAAAAGTGAAAGTATTGCTTATTTGCTAAAATGTGCAAAAATAAAGATAAACATCCAATACAAAAAAGTGCCAATCTAAATATTCTGGAGCACTGTAAACATTAAGTATTGCTTTTAAAATGTGCAAAAAAAACATCCAGTCCAACACAGTACACAATAACCAATTCTACTCATTCCAGTGAGTGTCTAACAGTTGTAATGAAGAAAGGTTAGCATGTCTACATGCTTTGGTTCTTTTCTTGTTTACAATATTCCCAGCAGCTGAAAATAGGCGCTCAGAAGGGGTCGATGTGGCTGGAACTGAGAGGTAATTAGCCTTCACCTCAAGCCAGGATTGCGAGTGAGCTGAGCTACAGTTTAAGTTTCTAGAAGGTCAACGGGCTCATAGTGATGTTACTAGTAGTTGACTGGGAGGTGTTTATTATCATTCAGTCCGCTGCCTGATGCTCACCTGCTAAACACCTATCTGCTCCACGCTGAAGCGCTGACTACATGCGCTCTGAATACGCACTGCTGATTGGCTGATAATGCTTTGTGTGTACCAATCAGATAGTTGTGTGGGTGGGACAATGCTGCGTGTGTACCAATCAGATGGTTGTGTGGGCGGGACAATGCTGCGTGCTGAGACAGAGGCAGACGGAGCAAAGCAGCTTGTTAAGACTTTAGCTTTAGCTTAGAACTCGTTCGGTACACCCCCGTACCGAACCGAAAGCCCCGTACCGAAACGGTTCAATACAAAACACGTACCGTTACACCCCTAGCAGATACAAATGACACATTCATGTTTTTGTGTAATGATGACAACGTATGCTCGCGCGGACGATTGACTAGTTGATGGTTTTCTTTTCAAATGTTCGTTCATAGCCGTTGTGCTGCTATGATAGGCCATTTCCGCTCGACACAGTGTGCATACAACAACATTATTAGGCCGTTTATTGAAATACTCCCACACTTTTGACCACTTTTGGCATACTTTTCCCCCCTCGCTCGCACCGCTCGCATCGTCTTCTTTGATCGTCTGCTTTGCGCTTCGCCATGACGGTAGTGTGACGTCATTATGCGACGCGTCGACGCACAAAAACGGCGTCGACGTATTTACGTAACCGATGACGTCGACTACGTCGACGCGTCGTTTCAGCCTTAATATATATATATAATTAAAAAAATGCTAGAAAAATAATCTGTGATTAATCACAGATCTAGAGTGTGATTAATCTGATTAAAACAAATTAATCACTTGACAACCCTTAGATATACGGTGTAAATGTTAATTTTTGTATATGTATATATACATATACAGTATGTACAGTGTATATATATGTAGCTGAGTGGTTAACACTGGTAACTGTGCACCAAGGGGTACTGGGTACAAATCCCGGTCAGGTTACAAGACTCCAGCCAAAAGAGTCAGTGTTTTTTTACACGTCCATTTGTAGTTAACTGAGACAGGTTCTCATTTAAATATGTCATTGGGGCACCAAAATCTGATCTTCAGCCAACCAAGGGTAGCTGAGTGGTTAAAGCAGCTAGCTTCCAATCAAAGAGGACTGGGTTCAAATCCCAGTCATGGCCGAGCAGTGACTGGGTAAACTCCGGCTGGAGGAGTTACTTTTTTGTATCATAGTTTACTGAGACAGTTTCTCAATTAAATATGTCATTGGGGCCCGAAGTCTTGGCTCCAGCAGACCAATGATAGTTGAGTGGTTAAGGCAGCTAGCTGTCACTCAAAGGGGATTGGTTTCAAATCCACGTCATGTCGTGCAGTGACTAGGAAAGCTGCAACTGGAAGAGTTGCTGTTTTATATCCTAGTTTACCAGGACAGGTTATGTCATTGGGGCCTGAAAACTGTGAAATGGCAGACAAAAGATAGCTGAGTGGTTATAGCAGCTAGCTCCCAATCAAAGGGTACTAGGTTCAAATCCAAGTCATGGTCCAGCAGTGACTAGGAAGGCTCCAGCTGGGGAGTTATTGTTTTATATCAAAATTTTCTGAGACAGCTTCTCAAATAAATATGTCATTGGGGCCTGAAATCTTGTCTCAAGAATAATTTGTTTCAACTATTAAATGAACCAAAATATGACTTATTTTATCTTTGTGAAAATATTGGACACAGTGTGTTGTCAAGCTTATGAGATGCGATGCAAGTGTAAGCCACTGTGACACTATTGTTCTTTTTTTTATATATATAAATGTCTAATGATAATGTCAATGAGGGATTTTTAATCACTGCTGTTTTGAAATTGTTACTAGTATTGATGCTGTTGTCGATAATGTTCATTTTTGTTTCACTACATTTGGATTGTTTCGTGTCATGTTTGTGTGTCCTCAATTGCTCTGTTTACTGTTGTTCTTAGTGTTGCTGGGGCGGGTTTGCTTTTGGAATTGGATTGCATTGTTGTGTATTGTTTTGTTGATTGATTAATAAATTCATAAAAATATTTAAAAAATAAACATATATAAATCAAATGTTAACAATCAAATGTAGATACTTTTTCTTATGCTTTCTTCTACACCTGTTGGGAGTGCATTCCACATTGATGTGGCATAGAAAGAGAATGAGTTAAGACCTTTGTTGGATCGGAATCTGGGTTTAACGTGGTTAGTGGAGCTCCCCCTGGTGTTGTGGTTATGGCGGTCATTAACGTTATGGAAGTAGTTTGACATGTACTTCGGTATCAGGGAGGTGTAGCGGATTTTATAGACTAGGCTCAGTGCAAGTTGTTTAACTCTGTCCTCCACCATGAGCCAGCCCACTTTGGAGAAGTGGGTAGGAGTGAGGTGGGATCTGGGGTGGAGGTCTAGAAGTAATCTGACTAGCTTGTTCTGGGATGTTTGGAGTTTAGATTTGAGGGATTTAGAGGTGCTAGGGTACCAGGAGGTGCATGCGTAATCAAAAAAGGGTTGAACGAGAGTTCCCACCAGAATCCTCAAGGTGCTTTTGTTGACCAGAGAGGAGATTCTATAGAGAAATCTCGTTCGTTGGTTGACCTTTTTGATTACCTTGGTTGCCATTTTATCACAGGAAAGATTAGCCTCTAGAATGGAACCTAGGTAGGTGACCTCATCTTTCCTGGTGAGAACAACGTCACCCACTTTTATAGTGAAGTCATTGACTTTCTTAAGGTTGATGTGGGACCCAAACAGGATGGATTCCGTTTTACCCAAGTGTATGGATAGCTTGTTGTCAGCGAGCCAGGTGCAAGTTCTACAGAGTTCAGCACTGAGGATTTTCTCCACCTGTGACTTGTCCTTGCCGGATACCAGCAAGGTCGAGTCATCCGCAAACAAAAACAATTCACAGTCGCATGCCGATGACAAGTCGTTTATGTATACCAGGAACAGTGAAGGCCCTAATATACTGCCTTGGGGGACTCCACAGCTCACTGAGAGGGGGGGGACACGGTGCCGTTCACCTCTACCACCTGTTTCCTCCCCTCCAAGTAGGATTGCATCCAGCTCCATGAGGTTTTGTTAAATCCGATTGCTCTGAGCTTATCCAACAGTATCTGTTAGTCTGTCTCTACCCCCCTCGGTGAAGCGACATCCGGTGGTCCATGTATCCCAGAGTAAGCCTGTCTCCAGTTCTCCACTCTCTTCCCCTGACCCTACCCCTCCTAGAATTCTGGGAAAACGGTGACCCAGTTTGGACCGTCAAGGAGATCCTTGGGGTCCGTCGGCAAGGTAGGGGGCCTGGTATTTTTGGTACATTGGGAGGGTTATGGTCCAGAGGATAGATCCTGGGTGTCGGCCTCCTACCTTGCTGACCCCACCCTTCTGGAGGACTTCTATCAGGTCAACCCTGGAGCTCTCCGGCGCTCGTCGAGAGCCTCGCATAAGAGGGGGGGCACTGTTACGGCGCTCGCGCAGTCTGCTTCTCCCTCCTCGGCAGGAGCTCCTCGAAGCTACGCTGCAAGCACCGCAGGACACGCCCCCGCACGCGCCCCGCAGACCGCGGCCACGCGCCTCCACAGCCGGCGGCCATCATCAATCAACGCACCTGGTCTTGACGAGAAGCAGCAGCATAAAGGCTCACTCCACTGACTACTCCACGCCGGAACAAAGCCCTGATTCAGTAAGCTTCACGTCTCTGGCTCCTCACCTGTGTCTCTCTCTTTTGCTCGCTTTGTCTCCCTCGTGCCTAGTCCTTATTTGTCCTTGTCATCTCCTGTTCCCACAGTACCTCCGTGTCTCCGCAGTGAGCCGTGCGCCTCACCTGCCGATCTTCCCCCTGGACTCTGACTGCCTTCCTCGACCTCCGCACTCGGACCTGGACTTCTGGACGCCTCTCTCCTGCCCCCACGGACCTCGCTCGGATCACAAACCTCTTTTGCTTCGCCCCTCTGGACTTCTTTGCTGCGACAACCAACACACACTTACAATAACCTCTGGTAACTTATATTTGGTTAACTTCTACACATAGCCCTGCATCCACACACATAGTAGCATACACACCCGACGTAATCATCAAGCTCAAATAAAACCCGTTGAGCTAGACCTCCTGCTGTCGTACCGTCTCCTTCCCCCTCCGTCTTACGTAACAGTACCGGTACCAAAATGTATTTTGATACTTTTCTAAAAAAAAGGGTACCACAAAAAATTGCATTATTAGCTTTATTTGAACAAAACATCTTAGTGTACATGAAACATATGTTTATTATTGTCATTTAGTCCTCAAATAAAATAGTGAACGTACTAGACAACTTGTCTTTTAGTAATAAGTAAACAAACAAAGACTCCTAATTAGTCTGCTGACGTATGCATTGACATATTGTGTCATTTATACACCTATTATTTTATACACATTATGAGGGACAAACTGCAAAAATTGCTTATTAATCTACTTGTTCATTTGCTGTTAAAATCTGCTTATTTTCTGTTTCAACATTTTCTATCTACACCTTTGTTCAAATGTAATAATCACTTATTCTTCTCTTCTTTGATACTTTACATTAGTTTTGGATGATACCACACATTTAGGTATCGATCTGATACCAAGTAGTTACAGGATCATACATTGGTCATTTTCAAAGTCCTCATGTGTCCAGGGACATATTTACTGACTTTATAAACATAATATACATTTACAAAAAAAAGGAAAAAAGATTTTGTGACGATAAAAAATATCGATGTAATCATAGTAGTATCGAAAAGATACGCTCTTGTACTTGGTATCATTACAGTAGATGTCAGGTGTAGATCCACCCATGGCGTTTGTTTACATTGTGACGGCGGTGGGATATTGTATCCTCCTACGGTGTGTAGTGAAGCATGTTTAGGTATTCCTCATCCTCCAGTGATAATGCTACTTGTAAAAAACTTACTTTATTTGTCGCCATGGAGGCCAGGATTAGTGATTTAGAAGTAGCTGAAACACTGTGGATGTGTGTTAGCTGCGAGCTAGTTAGCCATGTCTTAAAGCAGCTCTTCCTGAGGGTGTTTCAGTGTTATAACTTCACCTTTATCTTTACTTTTTACACCAAAATGCGTCCATTCTCCCTTTTCTGTCTACACACCGTGTCTGCTTGTAAGTACTCTGTGTGTGTGTGCTGCCCAACAGCAGTAAAACCAGCAATGTCATGATTGACTATTTGCTTGATCAGTAACTTAACAAAGCTCCAAAGTTTTGGTTCACCTCCATCGTAGTTCACTAAGACGGGTCCTCGATTATATTTGTCATTAGGGCCTGGAATCTAGCTCTGCAAGACCTGGGATAGCTGAGTGGTTAACACTGTTGGCCACCAAGCAAGGGGTACTGGGTTCAAATCCCAGTAGGGAGTCAGTGTTTTGTTTCACTATCATTGTGATTTTGTGAGACAGGTTCTCAATTAAATATGTCATTGGGGCCCGAAATCTAGCTTCAAGAAGACCAAGAATAGCTTAGTGGTCAAAGCAGCTAGTGCCCAATCAAATGGGACTGGGTTCAAATCCCAGTCAGATCGTTTGGTGACTAGGAAAGATCCAGTCAGAGAAATTACTCTTTTATATCATAGTTTACTGAGACAGGTTCTCAACTAAATATGTCATTGGGGACGGAAATCTCCTTTCAAGAAGACCACAGATAGCTGAATGGTTAAAGCAGCTAGCTCCCAATCAAAGGGTTCTGGGTTCAAATCCCAGTCAGGTCACTCTGAAGGTAGTAAAGATCTAGTCAGAGGAATAAATCTTTTGTATGATAGTTTAAAGGTTCTCAATTGTATATGTCATTGGGGCCCAAAATCTAGTAACAGAAAGACTAAGGATAGCTGAATGGTTAAACAGCTAGCTCCCAATCATAGGGTTCTGCGTTCAATCCCAGTCAGATCAATGATCTTTGATTTGTGTTTTGTAACATGTATTTAAAACAACAGAGTGCTCCTGTCACAGAAAGGATTTTTGACCTGCATTTTTCCACAGTACAGTGCTCCCGTCAAACAAGATCTTTGATTAGTGTTCTGTGACAGGAGCACTCCACTGTATTATCCTGAATCAGATGCACCTGTGTGAGGTCGTTAGCTGCATAAAGACACCTGTCCACCCCATACAATCAGTAAGAGCCAAACATTCAGCATGGCTAAGAGCAAAGAGCTGTCCAAAGACACCAGAGACAAAATGGTACAACTCCACAAGGATGGAAAGGGCTACGGAGAAATTGCCAAGCAGCTTGGTGAAAAAAGGTCCACTGTTGGAGCAATCATTAGAAAATGGAAGAAGCTAAACATGACGGTCAATCTCAATGGGAGTGGAGCCCCATGCAAGATATCACCTGGTGGGGTCTCAATGATGCTAAGAAAGGTGAGGAATCAGCCCAGGACTACACGGCAGGACTTGGTCAATGACCTGAAAAGAGCTGGGACCACTGTTTCCATGGTCACTGTTGGTAATAACGTCATGGTTTGAAATCATGCATGGCACGGAAGGTTCCCCTGCTTAAACCAGAACATGTTAAGGCCCGTCTTAAGTTTGCCAATGACCATTTGGATGATCCAGAGGAGTCATGGGAGAAAGTGTTGTGGACAGTGTTTTATCACATCTCTATCATAGTTTACAGACACAGGTTCACCATTACATCTGGTCTTAAGAAAACCCAAAGTAGCTCAGTGGGTTACATCAATACTGTTAACCAAGGGGTACTGGGTTCAAGTCCCACTTACAGTTTTATACCATAGTTTACTGAGACAGGTTCTCAATTAAATGTTTCATTGGGCCCCGAAAACTTAGTTCTAGAAGACCAAAGATAGCTGAAGGGTTAAACAGCTACCTCCCAATCAAAGGGTTCTGGGTTCAATCCCAGTCAGGTCACTCTACAACTAGTAAATATCGAGTCAGAGCAATTAATCTTTTAAATGAAAGTTTACTGAGACAGTTCTCAATTATATATGTCATTGGGGCCCGGAAATCTGGTAACAAAAAGAGCAAGGATGGCTGAATGGTTAAACAGCTATCTTACAATCAAAGGGTTCTGGGTTCAATCCCAGTCTGGTCGCTCTACAACTACTAAATATCCACTCAGAGCAATTAATCTTTTAAATGAAAGTTTACTGAGACAGTTCTCAATTATATATGTCATTGGGGCCCGGAAATCTGGCAATTGTATGGCCGAGGATAGCTGAATGGTTAAACAGCTAACTCCCAACAAAGGGTTCATGGGTTCAATCCCAGTCCAAGGTCCAAGCAAGGGTGGGGAGTAGCGTTATGTGGGGGTGTATCACCTCCCCCACACAGTAAAGTCAAGTGGTAGCTGGTTAATTAACTTATAGTTAAAAAGGTAAGTATGAGTAATAATAATAACAAATAGTCTATAGTCCAAAATTCAAGGGTAACCTCGGGGGTTAGCTCCTCCTCCTTGCCGAGGCTAAAGTTGGCTGGGATGGGCGGGAATAGAAAGATAGATAGTTAATTCATTGTGAGTGTTGACCAATCAGCTCTCCTGGTCTGACTAATTGCAGTTGAGATAATAATAATAAAAAAAAACTGCAATTAATACAATAAAAAAAAATAATAATTGGATAATAAAAAAATAAGATTAAAAAAAACATGTCATGTAATTGCAATTGAGATGAGATAATTGGAATGGAGATAATTAATTTTAATTATCTCAATTGAGATAATTAATTATCTCAATGAATTATGATAATTAATTATCTCAATTGAGATAATTAAAATTAATTATCTCCATTCCAATTATCTCAATTAATTATCTCATCTCAATTGCAATTACATGACATGTTTTTTTTAATCTTATTTTTTTATTATCCAATTTTTTATTTTATTTATTAATTGCAGTTTTTTTTATTTTTTATTATCTCAACTGCAATTAGTCAGACCAGGAGAGCTGATTGGTCAACACTCACAATGAATTAACTATCTATCTTTCTATTCCCGCCCATCCCAGCCAACTTTAGCCTCGGCAAGGAGGAGGAGCTAACCCCCGAGGTTACCCTTTACTTTTGGACTATAGACTATTTGTTATTATTATTACTCATACTTACCTTTTTAACTATAAGTTAATTAATCAGCTACCACTTGACTTTACTCTGTGTGGGGGAGGTGATACACCCCCACATAACGCTACTCCCCACCCTTGCTTGGACCTTGGACTGGGATTGAACCCATGAACCCTTTGTTGGGAGCTAGCTGTTTAACCATTCAGCTATCCTCGGCCATACTATTGCCAGATTTCCGGGCCCCAATGACATATATAATTGAGAACTGTCTCAGTAAACTTTCATTTAAAAGATGAATTGCTCTGAGTGGATATTTAGTAGTTGTAGAGTGACCAGACTGGGATTGAACCCAGAACCCTTTGATTGTAAGCTAGCTGTTTAACCATTCAGCCATTCTTGTTCTTTTTATTACCAGATTTCCGGGCCCCAATGACATATATAATTGAGAACTGTCTCAGTAAACTTTCATTTAAAAGATTAATTGCTCTGACTCAATATTTACTAGTTTTAGACTGACCTGACTGGGATTGAACCCAGAACCCTTTGATTGGGAGGTAGCTGTTTAACCCTTCAGCTATCTTTGGTCTTCTAGAACAAAGTTTTCGGGCCCCAATGAAACATTTAATTGAGAACCTGTCTCAGTAAACTATGGTATAAAACTGTAAGTGGGACTTGAACCCAGTACCCCTTGGTTAACAGTATTGATGTAACCCACTGAGCTACCTTGGGTTTTCTTAAGACCAGATGTAATGGTGAACCTGTGTCTGTAAACTATGATAGAGATGTGATAAAACACTGTCCACAACACTTTCTCCCATGACTCCTCTGGATCATCCAAATGGTCATTGGCAAACTTAAGACGGGCCTTAACATGTTCTGGTTTAAGCAGGGGAACCTTCCGTGCCATGCATGATTTCAAACCATGACGTTATTACCAACAGTGACCATGGAAACAGTGGTCCCAGCTCTTTTCAGGTCATTGACCAAGTCCTGCCGTGTAGTCCTGGGCTGATTCCTCACCTTTCTTAGCATCATTGAGACCCCACCAGGTGATATCTTGCATGGGGCTCCACTCCCATTGAGATTGACCGTCATGTTTAGCTTCTTCCATTTTCTAATGATTCCTCCAACAGTGGACCTTTTTTCACCAAGCTGCTTGGCAATTTCTCCGTAGCCCTTTCCATCCTTGTGGAGTTGTACAATTTTGTCTCTGGTGTCTTTGGACAGCTCTTTGCTCTTAGCCATGCTGAATGTTTGGCTCTTACTGATTGTATGGGGTGGACAGGTGTCTTTATGCAGCTAACGACCTCACACAGGTGCATCTGATTCAGGATAATACAGTGGAGTGCTCCTGTCACAGAACACTAATCAAAGATCTTGTTTGACGGGAGCACTGTACTGTGGAAAAATGCAGGTCAAAAATCCTTTCTGTGACAGGAGCACTCTGTTGTTTTAAATACATGTTACAAAACACAAATCAAAGATCATTGATCTGACTGGGATTGAACGTAGAACCCTATGATTGGGAGCTAGCTGTTTAACCATTCAGCTATCCTTAGTCTTTTTGTTACTAGATTTTGGGCCCCAATGACATATACAATTGAGAACCTTTAAACTATCATACAAAAGATTTATTCCTCTGACTAGATCTTTACTACCTTCAGAGTGACCTGACTGGGATTTGAACCCAGAACCCTTTGATTGGGAGCTAGCTGCTTCAACCATTCAGCTATCTGTGGTCTTCTTGAAAGGAGATTTCCGTCCCCAATGACATATTTAGTTGAGAACCTGTCTCAGTAAACTATGATATAAAAGAGTAATTTCTCTGACTGGATCTTTCCTAGTCACCAAACGATCTGACTGGGATTTGAACCCAGTCCCATTTGATTGGGCACTAGCTGCTTTGACCACTAAGCTATTCTTGGTCTTCTTGAAGCTAGATTTCGGGCCCCAATGACATATTTAATTGAGAACCTGTCTCACAAAATCACAATGATAGTGAAACAAAACACTAACACCCTACTGGGATTTGAACCCAGTACCCCTTGCTTGGTGGCCAACAGTGTTAACCACTCAGCTATCCCAGGTCTTGCAGAGCTAGATTCCAGGCCCTAATGACAAATATAATCGAGGACCCGTCTTAGTGAACTACGATGGAGGTGAACCAAAACTTTGGAGCTTTGTTAAGTTACTGATCAAGCAAATAGTCAATCATGACATTGCTGGTTGTACTGCTGTTGGGCAGCACACACACACAGAGTACTTACAAGCAGACACAGTGTGTAGACAGAAGAGGGAGAATGGACGCATTTTGGTGTAAAAAGTAAAGATAAAGGTGAAGTTATAACACTGAAACACCCTCAGGAAGAGCTGCTTTAACACATGGCTAACTAGCTCGCAGCTAACACACATCCACAGTGTTTCAGCTACTTCTAAATCACTAATCCTGGCCTCCATGGCGACAAATAAAGTAAGTTTTTTACAAGTAGCATTATCACTGGAGGATGAGGAATACCTAAACATGCTTCACTACACACCGTAGGAGGATACAATATCTCACCGCCGTCACAATGTAAACAAACGCCATGGGTGGATCTACACCTGACATCTACTGTAATGATACCAAGTACAAGAGCGTATCTAGTCGATACTACTATGATTACATCGATATTTTTTATCGTCACAAAATCTTTTTTCCTTTTTTTTGTAAATGTATATTATGTTTATAAAGTCAGTAATTATGTCCCTGGACACATGAGGACTTTGAAAATGACCAATGTATGATCCTGTAACTACTTGGTATCAGATCGATACCTAAATGTGTGGTATCATCCAAAACTAATGTAAAGTATCAAAGAAGAGAAGAATAAGTGATTATTACATTTGAACAAAAGTGTAGATAGAAAATGTTGAAACAGAAAATAAGCAGATTTTAACAGCAAATGAACAAGTAGATTAATAAGCAATTTTTGCAGTTTGTCCCTCATAATGTGTATAAAATAATAGGTGTATAAATGACACAATATGTTAATGCATACGTCAGCAGACTAATTAGGAGTCTTTGTTTGTTTACTTATTACTAAAAGACAAGTTGTCTAGTATGTTCACTATTTTATTTGAGGACTTAATGACAATAATAAACATATGTTTCATGTACACTAAGATGTTTTGTTCAAATAAAGCTAATAATGCAATTTTTTGTGGTACCCTTTTTTTAGAAAAGTATCAAAATACATTTTGGTACCGGTACTGTTACGTAAGACGAAGGGGGAAGGAGACGGTACGACAGCAGGAGGTCTAGCTCAACGGGTTTTATTTGAGCTTGATGATTACGTCGGGAGTGTATGCTACTATGTGTGTGGATGCAGGGCTATGTGTAGAAGTTAACCAAATATAAGTTACCAGAGGTTATTGTAAGTGTGTGTTGGTTGTTGCAGCAAAGAAGTCCAGAGGGGCGAAGCAAAAGAGGTTCGTGATCCGAGCGAGGTCCGTGGGGGCAGGAGAGAGGCGTCCAGAAGTCCAGGTCCGAGTGCGGAGGTCGAGGAAGGCAGTCAGAGTCCAGGGGGAAGATCGGCAGGTGAGGCGCACGGCTCACTGCGGAGACACGGAGGTACTGTGGGAACAGGAGATGCCATTTTTAGGTTTTGTAGGGACTCCTGATGACGTTTTGAGACATCTCCTACAACTACAGCACCAGAATTGTGCTGCTGAAGCAAGTCCGTTTTTTTGAAATTTTTTACGACATTTTGCAAAATATTTTTTTCCCCGTGACGTATGCATTTTCTTCTAATTTCTTCCATTTTCGGGTTTTGTCGGGACTCCTGATGACGTTTTGAGACATCTCCTACAACTACAGCACCAGAATTGTGCTGCTGAAGCAAGTCCGTTTTTTGGAATTTTTACGACACCCTTACGACATTTTAGCAAAAAATGTTTTTCTTAAAAAATGCTATTTCTTACATTTTCTTACATTTACGAGTTTAGTCGGGACTCCTGATGACGTTTTGAGACATCTCCTACAACTACAGCACCAGAATTGTGCTGCTGAAGCAAGTCTGTTTTTTGAAATTTTTTTTGTAAATAAAAAGTTTTCCCAAAAAAAGCATTTTATGCCATTTTTAGGTTTTGTAGGGACTCCTGATGACGTTTTGAGACATCTCCTACAACTACAGCACCAGAATTGTACTGCTGAAGCAAGTCCGTTTTTTGGCATTTTTACGACAGGGTCCCCCCTTAAGACATTTTAGCAAAAAATGTTTTTCGTAAAATATGCATTTTTTTACATTTACGAGTTTAGTCGGGACTCCTGATGACGTTTTGAGACATCTCCTACAACTACAGCACCAGAATTGTGCTGCTGAAGCAAGTCCGTTTTTTGGCATTTTTACGACAGGGTCCCCCCTTACTACATTTTAGCAAAAAATGTTTTTCTTAAAAAATGCATTTTCTTACATTTACGGGTTTAGTCGGGACTCCTGATGACGTTTTGAGACATCTCCTACAACTACAGCACCAGAATTGTGCTGCTGAAGCAAGTCCGTTTTTTGGAATTTTTAAACGACATTTTGCAAAAAAATGTTTTTCCGTAAAATATGCATTTTCTTTCTAATTTCTTCCATTTTCGGGTTTTGTCGGGACTCCTGATGACATTTTGAGACATCTCCTACAACTACAGCACCAGAATTGTGCTGCTGAAGCAAGTCCGTTTTTTGGAATTAAAAAAAAAAAAAAAAAAAGTTTTCCCAAAAAAAGCATTTTATGCCATTTTTAGGTTTAGTCGGGACTCCTGATGACGTTTTGAGACATCTCCTACAACTACGGCACCAGAATTGAACTGCTGAAGCAAGTCCGTTTTTTGGCATTTTTACGACAGGGTCCCCCCTTACGACATTTTAGCAAAAAATGTTTTTCTTAAAAAATACATTTTCTTACATTTTCTTACATTTACGGGTTTAGTCGGGACTCCTGATGACGTTTTGAGACATCTCCTACAACTACAGCACCAGAATTGTGCTGCTGAAGCAAGTCCGTTTTTTTGAATTTTTTTAACGACATTTTGCAAAATATTTTTTTTCCGTAAAATATGCATTTTCTTCTAATTTCTTCCATTTTCGGGTTTAGTCGGGACTCCTGATGACGTTTTGAGACATCTCCTACAACTACAGCACCAGAATTGTGCCGCTGAAGCATGTCCGTTTTTTGGAATTTTTACGACAGGGTCCCCCCTTACGACATTTTAGCAAAAAATAGTTTTCTTAAAAAATGCATTTTCTTACATTTACGGGTTTAGTCGGGACTCCTGATGACGTTTTGAGACATCTCCTACAACTACAGCACCAGAATTGTGCTGCTGAAGCAAGTCCGTTTTTTGGAATTTTTACGACAGGGTCCCCCCTTACGACATTTTAGCAAAAAATGTTTTTCGTAAAAAATGCATTTTCTTACATTTACGGGTTTAGTCGGGACTCCTGATGACGTTTTGAGACATCTCCTACAACTACAGCACCAGAATTGTGCTGCTCAAACAAGTCAGTTTTTTGAAATTATTTTTGTAAAAAAAAAGTTTTCCCAAAAAAAGCATTTTATGCCATTTTTAGGTTTTGTAGGGACTCCTGATGACGTTTTGAGACATCTCCTACAACTACAGCACCAGAATTGTGCTGCTGAAGCAAGTCCGTTTTTTGGCATTTTTACGACAGGGTCCCTCCCCCCTTACGACATTTTAGCAAAAAATGTTTTTCTTAAAAAATGCATTTTCTTACATTTACGGGTTTAGTCGGGACTCCTGATGACGTTTTGAGACATCTCCTACAACTACAGCACCAGAATTGTGCTGCTGAAGCAAGTCCGTTTTTTTGAATTTTTTTTACGACATTTTGCAAAATATTTTTTTTCCGTAAAATATGCATTTTCTTCTAATTTCTTCCATTTTCGGGTTTAGTCGGGACTCCTGATGACGTTTTGAGACATCTCCTACAACTACGGCACCAGAATTGTGCTGCTGAAGCAAGTCCGTTTTTTGGAATTTTTACAACAGGGTCCCCCCTTACGACATTTTAGCAAAAAATGTTTTTCTTAAAAAATGCATTTTCTTACATTTTCTTACATTTACGGGTTTAGTCGGGACTCCTGATGACGTTTTGAGACATCTCCTACAACTAGAGCACCAGAATTGTGCTGCTGAACAAGTCCGTTTTTTGGAATTTTTACGACAGGGCCCCCTTACGACATTTTGCAAAATATTTTTTTTCCCGTGAAATATGCATTTTCTTCTAATTTCTTCCATTTTCGGGTTTTGTCGGGACTCCTGATGACGTTTTGAGACATCTCCTACAACTACAGCACCAGAATTGTGCTGCTGAAGCAAGTCCGTTTTTTAGAATTTTTACGACAGGGTCCCCCCTTACGACATTTTAGCAAAAAATGTTTTTCTTAAAAAATGCATTTTCTTACATTTACGGGTTTAGTCGGGACTCCTGATGACGTTTTGAGACATATCCTACAACTACAGCACCAGAATTGTGCTGCTGAAGCAAGTCCGTTTTTTGGAATTTTTACGACAGGGTCCCCCCTTACGACATTTTAGCAAAAAATGTTTTTCTTAAAAAATGCATTTTCTTACATTTACGGGTTAAGTCGGGACTCCTGATGACGTTTTGAGACATCTCCTACAACTACAGCACCAGAATTGTGCTGCTGAAGCAAGTCCGTTTTTTGGAATTTTTACGACAGGGCCCCCTTACGACATTTTGCAAAATATTTTTTTTCCCGTGAAATATGCATTTTCTTCTAATTTCTTCCATTTTCGGGTTTTGTCGGGACTCCTGATGACGTTTTGAGACATCTCCTACAACTACAGCACCAGAATTGTGCTGCTGAAGCAAGTCCGTTTTTTAGAATTTTTTTTACGACATTTTGCAAAATATTTTTTTTCCGTAAAATATGCATTATCTTCTAATTTCTTCCATTTTCGGGTTTAGTCGGGACTCCTGATGACATTTTGAGACATCTCCTACAACTACAGCACCAGAATTGTGCTGCTGAAGCAAGTCCGTTTTTTGGAATTTTTACGACAGGGTCCCCCCTTACGACATTTTAGCAAAAAATGTTTTTCTTAAAAAATTCATTTTCTTACATTTTCTTACATTTACGAGTTTAGTCGGGACTCCTGATGACGTTTTGAGACATCTCCTACAACTACAGCACCAGAATTGTGCTGCTGAAGCAAGTCCGTTTTTTTGAATTTTTTTTACGACATTTTGCAAAATATTTTTTTTCGGTAAAACATGCATTTTCTTCTAATTTCTTCCATTTTCGGGTTTAGTCGGGACTCCTGATGACGTTTTGAGACATCTCCTACAACTACAGCACCAGAATTGTGCTGCTGAAGCAAGTCCGTTTTTTGGAATTTTTACGACAGGGTCCCCCCTTACGACATTTTAGCAAAAAATGTTTTTCTTAAAAAATGCATTTTCTTACATTTACGGGTTTAGTCGGGACTCCTGATGACGTTTTGAGACATATCCTACAACTACAGCACCAGAATTGTGCTGCTGAAGCAAGTCCGTTTTTTGGAATTTTTACGACAGGGTCCCCCCTTACGACATTTTAGCAAAAAATGTTTTTCTTAAAAAATGCATTTTCTTACATTTTCTTACATTTACGGGTTTAGTCGGGACTCCTGATGACGTTTTGAGACATCTCCTACAACTACAGCACCAGAATTGTGCTGCTGAAGCAAGTCCGTTTTTTGGAATTTTTACGACAGGGTCCCCCCTTACGACATTTTAGCAAAAAATGTTTTTCTTAAAAAATGCATTTTCTTACATTTTCTTACATTTACGGGTTTAGTCGGGACTCCTGATGACGTTTTGAGACATCTCCTACAACTACAGCACCAGAATTGTGCTGCTGAAGCAAGTCCGTTTTTTGGAATTTTTACGACAGGGTCCCCCCTTACGACATTTTAGCAAAAAATGTTTTTCTTAAAAAATGCATTTTCTTACATTTTCTTACATTTACGGGTTTAGTCGGGACTCCTGATGACGTTTTGAGACATCTCCTACAACTACAGCACCAGAATTGTGCTGCTCAAACAAGTCCGTTTTTTGAATTTTTTTTTGTAAAAAAAAAGTTTTCCCAAAAAAAGCATTTTATGCCATTTTTAGGTTTTGTAGGGACTCCTGATGACGTTTTGAGACATCTCCTACAACTACAGCACCAGAATTGTGCTGCTGAAGCAAGTCCGTTTTTTTTTATTTTTACGACAGGGTCCCCCCTTAAGACATTTTAGCAAAAAATGTTTTTCGTAAAATATGCATTTTCTTACATTTACGAGTTTAGTCGGGACTCCTGATGACGTTTTGAGACATCTCCTACAACTACAGCACCAGAATTGTGCTGCTGAAGCAAGTCCGTTTTTTTGAAATTTTTTTACGACATTTTGCAAAATATTTTTTTTCCGTGAAATATGCATTTTCTTCTAATTTCTTCCATTTTCGGGTTTAGTCGGGACTCCTGATGACGTTTTGAGACATCTCCTACAACTACAGCACCAGAATTGTACCGCTGAAGCATGTCCGTTTTTTGGAATTTTTACGACAGGGTCCCCCCTTACGACATTTTAGCAAAAAATGTTTTTCTTAAAAAATGCATTTTCTTACATTTACGGGTTAAGTCGGGACTCCTGATGATGTTTTGAGACATCTCCTACAACTACAGCACCAGAATTGTGCTGCGGAAGCAAGTCTGTTTTTCGAATTTTTTTTAGTAAAAAAAAAGTTTTCCCATAAAAAGCATTTTATGCCGTTTTTAGGTTTTGTAGGGACTCCTGATGACGTTTTGAGACATCTCCTACAACTACAGCACCAGAATTGTGCTGCTGAAGCAAGTCCGTTTTTTGGAATTCTTACGACATTTTAGCAAAAATCTCCCGACTAAACCCGTAAATGTAAGAAAATGTAAGAAAATGCATTTTTTACGGAAAACATTTTTTGCTAAAATGTCGTAAGGGGGGACCCTGTCGTAAAAATTCCAAAAAACGGACTTGCTTCAGCAGCACAATTCTGGTGCTGTAGTTGTAGGAGATGTCTCAAAACGTCATCAGGAGTCCCGACTAAACCCGTAAATGTAAGAAAATGCATTTTTTAAGAAAAACATTTTTTGCTAAAATGTCGTAAGGGGGGAGGGACCCTGTCGTAAAAATGCCAAAAAACGGACTTGCTTCAGCAGCACAATTCTGGTGCTGTAGTTGTAGGAGATGTCTTAAAACGTCATCAGGAGTCCCTACAAAACCTAAAAATGGCATAAAATGCTTTTTTTGGGAAAACTTTTTTTTTACAAAAATAATTTCAAAAAACGGACTTGCTTCAGCAGCACAATTCTGGTGCTGTAGTTGTAGGAGATGTCTCAAAACGTCATCAGGAGTCCCGACTAAACCCGTAAATGTAAGAAAATGCATTTTTTACGAAAAACATTTTTTGCTAAAATGTCGTAAGGGGGGACCCTGTCGTAAAAATGCCAAAAAACGGACTTGCTTCAGCAGCACAATTCTGGTGCTGTAGTTGTAGGAGATGTCTCAAAACGTCATCAGGAGTCCCGACTAAACCCGTAAATGTAAGAAAATGCATTTTTTAAGAAAAACATTTTTTGCTAAAATGTCGTAAAAATTCCAAAAAACGGACTTGCTTCAGCAGCACAATTCTGGTGCTGTAGTTGTAGGAGATGTCTCAAAACGTCATCAGGAGTCCCGTCTAAACCCGTAAATGTAAGAAAATGTAAGAAAATGAATTTTTTCAGAAAAACATTTTTTGCTAAAATGTCGTAAGGGGGGACCCTGTCGTAAAAATTCCAAAAAACGGACTTGCTTCAGCAGCACAATTCTGGTGCTGCAGTTGTAGGAGATGTCTCAAAACGTCATCAGGAGTCCCGACTAAACCCGTAAATGTAAGAAAATGCATTTTTTAAGAAAAAATTTTTTTGCTAAAATGTCGTAAGGGGGGACCCTGTCGTAAAAATTCCAAAAAACGGACTTGCTTCAGCAGCACAATTCTGGTGCTGTAGTTGTAGGAGATGTCTCAAAACGTCATCAGGAGTCCCGACTAAACCCGAAAATGGAAGAAATTAGAAGAAAATGCATATTTTACGGAAAAAAAATATTTAGCAAAATGTCGTAAAAAGAATTCAAAAAAACGTACTTGCTTCAGCAGCACAATTCTGGTGCTGTAGTTGTAGGAGATTTCTCAAAAAGTCATCAGGAGTCCCGACTAAACCCGTAAATGTAAGAAAATGCATTTTTTAAGAAAAACATTTTTTGCTAAAATGTCGTAAGGGGGGACCCTGTCGTAAAAATGCCAAAAAACGGACTTGCTTCAGCAGCACAATTCTGGTGCTGTAGTTGTAGGAGATGTCTTAAAACGTCATCAGGAGTCCCTACAAAACCTAAAAATGGCATAAAATGCTTTTTTTGGGAAAACTTTTTTTTTACAAAAATAATTTCAAAAAACGGACTTGTTTGAGCAGCACAATTCTGGTGCTGTAGTTGTAGGAGATGTCTCAAAACGTCATCAGGAGTCCCGACTAAACCCGTAAATGTAAGAAAATGCATTTTTTACGAAAAACATTTTTTGCTAAAATGTCGTAAGGGGGGACCCTGTCGTAAAAATGCCAAAAAACGGACTTGCTTCAGCAGCACAATTCTGGTGCTGTAGTTGTAGGAGATGTCTCAAAACGTCATCAGGAGTCCCGACTAAACCCGTAAATGTAAGAAAATGCATTTTTTAAGAAAAACATTTTTTGCTAAAATGTCGTAAAAATTCCAAAAAACGGACTTGCTTCAGCAGCACAATTCTGGTGCTGTAGTTGTAGGAGATGTCTCAAAACGTCATCAGGAGTCCCGTCTAAACCCGTAAATGTAAGAAAATGTAAGAAAATGAATTTTTTCAGAAAAACATTTTTTGCTAAAATGTCGTAAGGGGGGACCCTGTCGTAAAAATTCCAAAAAACGGACTTGCTTCAGCAGCACAATTCTGGTGCTGCAGTTGTAGGAGATGTCTCAAAACGTCATCAGGAGTCCCGACTAAACCCGTAAATGTAAGAAAATGTAAGAAAATGCATTTTTTAAGAAAAAATTTTTTTGCTAAAATGTCGTAAGGGGGGACCCTGTCGTAAAAATTCCAAAAAACGGACTTGCTTCAGCAGCACAATTCTGGTGCTGTAGTTGTAGGAGATGTCTCAAAACGTCATCAGGAGTCCCGACTAAACCCGAAAATGGAAGAAATTAGAAGAAAATGCATATTTTACGGAAAAAAAATATTTAGCAAAATGTCGTAAAAAGAATTCAAAAAAACGTACTTGCTTCAGCAGCACAATTCTGGTGCTGTAGTTGTAGGAGATGTCTCAAAACGTCATCAGGAGTCCCGACTAAACCCGAAAATGTAAGAAAATGTAAGAAAATGTATTTTTTAAGAAAAACATTTTTTGCTAAAATGTCGTAAGGGGGGACCCTGTCGTAAAAATTCCAAAAAACGGACTTGCTTCAGCAGCACAATTCTGGTGCTGTAGTTGTAGGAGATGTCTCAAAATGTCATCAGGAGTCCCGACTAAACCCGAAAATGGAAGAAATTAGAAGATAATGCATATTTTACGGAAAAAAAATATTTTGCAAAATGTCGTAAAAAAAATTCTAAAAAACGGACTTCCTTCAGCAGCACAATTCTGGTGCTGTAGTTGTAGGAGATGTCTCAAAACGTCATCAGGAGTCCCGACAAAACCCGAAAATGGAAGAAATTAGAAGAAAATGCATATTTCACGGGAAAAAAAATATTTTGCAAAATGTCGTAAGGGGGGACCCTGTCGTAAAAATTCCAAAAAACGGACTTGCTTCAGCAGCACAATTCTGGTGCTGTAGTTGTAGGAGATGTCTCAAAACGTCATCAGGAGTCCCGACTAAACCCGTAAATGTAAGAAAATGTAAGAAAATGCATTTTTTAAGAAAAACATTTTTTGCTAAAATGTCGTAAGGGGGGACCCTGTTGTAAAAATTCCAAAAAACGGACTTGCTTCAGCAGCACAATTCTGGTGCCGTAGTTGTAGGAGATGTCTCAAAACGTCGTCAGGAGTCCCTACAAAACCTAAAAATGGCATAAAATGCTTTTTTTGGGAAAACTTTTTATTTACAAAAAAAAATTCAAAAAACGGACTTGCTTCAGCAGCACAATTCTGGTGCTGTAGTTGTAGGAGATGTCTCAAAACGTCATCAGGAGTCCCGACTAAACCCGAAAATGGAAGAAATTAGAAGAAAATGCATATTTTACGGAAAAAAAATATTTTGCAAAATGTCGTAAAAAAAATTCAAAAAAACGGACTTGCTTCAGCAGCACAATTCTGGTGCTGTAGTTGTAGGAGATGTCTCAAAACGTCATCAGGAGTCCCGACTAAACCCGTAAATGTAAGAAAATGTAAGAAAATGCATTTTTTAAGAAAAACATTTTTTGCTAAAATGTCGTAAAAATGCCAAAAAATGGACTTGCTTCAACAGTACAATTCTGGTGCTGTAGTTGTAGGAGATGTCTCAAAACGTCATCAGAAGTCCCTACAAAACCTAAAAATGGCATAAAATGCTTTTTTTGGGAAAACTTTTTTTTTACAAAAAAATTTTAAAAAAACAGACTTGCTTCAGCAGCACAATTCTGGTGCTGTAGTTGTAGGAGATGTCTCAAAACGTCATCAGGAGTCCCGACTAAACCCGTAAATGTAAGAAAATGTAAGAAAATGCATTTTTTACGAAAAACATTTTTTGCTAAAATGTCGTAAGGGGGGACCCTGTCGTAAAAATTCCAAAAAACGGACTTGCTTCAGCAGCACAATTCTGGTGCTGTAGTTGTAGGAGATGTCTCAAAACGTCATCAGGAGTCCCGACTAAACCCGAAAATGGAAGAAATTAGAAGAAAATGCATATTTTACGGGAAAAAAATATTTTGCAAAATGTGGTAAAAAAAATTCAAAAAAACTGACTTGCTTCAGCAGCACAATTCTGGTGCTGTAGTTGTAGGAGATGTCTCAAAACGTCATCAGGAGTCCCGACTAAACCCGTAAATGTAAGAAAATGTAAGAAAATGCATTTTTTAAGAAAAACATTTTTTGCTAAAATGTCGTAAAAATGCCAAAAAATGGACTTGCTTCAACAGTACAATTCTGGTGCTGTAGTTGTAGGAGATGTCCCAAAACGTCATCAGAAGTCCCTACAAAACCTAAAAATGGCATAAAATGATTTTTTTGGGAAAACTTTTTTTTTTACAAAAAAAATTTAAAAAAACAGACTTGCTTCAGCAGCACAATTCTGGTGCTGTAGTTGTAGGAGATGTCTCAAAACGTCATCAGGAGTCCCGACTAAACCCGTAAATGTAAGAAAATGTAAGAAAATGCATTTTTTACGAAAAACATTTTTTGCTAAAATGTCGTAAGGGGGGACCCTGTCGTAAAAATTCCAAAAAACGGACTTGCTTCAGCAGCACAATTCTGGTGCTGTAGTTGTAGGAGATGTCTCAAAACGTCATCAGGAGTCCCGACTAAACCCGAAAATGGAAGAAATTAGAAGAAAATGCATATTTTACGGGAAAAAAATATTTTGCAAAATGTCGTAAAAAAAATTCCAAAAAACGGACTTGCTTCAGCAGCACAATTCTGGTGCTGTAGTTGTAGGAGATGTCTCAAAACGTCATCAGGAGTCCCGACTAAACCCGTAAATGTAAGAAAATGTAAGAAAATGCATTTTTTAAGAAAAACATTTTTTGCTAAAATGTCGTAAAAATGCCAAAAAATGGACTTGCTTCAACAGTACAATTCTGGTGCTGTAGTTGTAGGAGATGTCTCAAAACGTCATCAGAAGTCCCTACAAAACCTAAAAATGGCATAAAATGATTTTTTTGGGAAAACTTTTTCTTTACAAAAAAAAATTAAAAAAACAGACTTGCTTCAGCAGCACAATTCTGGTGCTGTAGTTGTAGGAGATGTCTCAAAACGTCATCAGAAGTCCCTACAAAACCTAAAAATGGCATAAAATGATTTTTTTGGGAAAACTTTTTCTTTACAAAAAAAAATTAAAAAAATAGACTTGCTTCAGCAGCACAATTCTGGTGCTGTAGTTGTAGGAGATGTCTCAAAACGTCATCAGGAGTCCCGACTAAACCCGTAAATGTAAGAAAATGTAAGAAAATGCATTTTTTACGAAAAACATTTTTTGCTAAAATGTCGTAAGGGGGGACCCTGTCGTAAAAATTCAAAAAAACGGACTTGCTTCAGCAGCACAATTCTGGTGCTGTAGTTGTAGGAGATGTCTCAAAACGTCATCAGGAGTCCCGACTAAACCCGAAAATGGAAGAAATTAGAAGAAAATGCATATTTTACGGGAAAAAAATATTTTGCAAAATGTCGTAAAAAAAATTCCAAAAAACGGACTTGCTTCAGCAGCACAATTCTGGTGCTGTAGTTGTAGGAGATGTCTCAAAACGTCATCAGGAGTCCCGACTAAACCCGTAAATGTAAGAAAATGTAAGAAAATGCATTTTTTAAGAAAAACATTTTTTGCTAAAATGTCGTAAAAATGCCAAAAAATGGACTTGCTTCAACAGTACAATTCTGGTGCTGTAGTTGTAGGAGATGTCTCAAAACGTCATCAGAAGTCCCTACAAAACCTAAAAATGGCATAAAATGATTTTTTTGGGAAAACTTTTTCTTTACAAAAAAAAATTAAAAAAACAGACTTGCTTCAGCAGCACAATTCTGGTGCTGTAGTTGTAGGAGATGTCTCAAAACGTCATCAGGAGTCCCGACTAAACCCGTAAATGTAAGAAAATGTAAGAAAATGCATTTTTTACGAAAAACATTTTTTGCTAAAATGTCGTAAGGGGGGACCCTGTCGTAAAAATTCAAAAAAACGGACTTGCTTCAGCAGCACAATTCTGGTGCTGTAGTTGTAGGAGATGTGTCAAAACGTCATCAGGAGTCCCGACTAAACCCGTAAATGTAAGAAAATGTAAGAAAATGCATTTTTTAAGAAAATGTCGTAAGGGGGTCTTAGGACCCTGGAAGGAGGGTATGTCGTAGAATTTCTGACCTTTTGACCTATATTTCTTGTCTATTAAGAATGTCTGCTCATTTTAATTTCTCTTCTATTTTGTGCCATTGAATGGACCAGTTGTGGGACAAAGGTGAATATGGAGTTATGCCAACCTGTCTACGGAATGTTTAGATATTCCAAATATGACTAAGAGATACGAGGTTGTTTTGGAACAGACAAACCAAAACAAAACAATCATGACGCACGAGATAAAAACAGTGACGCACAATTCTTTATTAAACCTTTGGGTAGAATTTTATTAAACAAAACCAGTTTTTTTTTTCAGTAATATAAAAATGTATCGCAGCTGGGTTTTTTTTTGTTTATGGAGGAAGGTAGTTAATCATAGAACTGGCACCCAATGTTATTAAAATATCGAGAATTGTTTTGGAATCAAGAATAAATTCTGAATCAAATCTTTACTCACAAGAATCGAATCGTGCCCAAAGATTCATTGCCCGAGTAGACAGTAATGGATCATGTACTGGAGAAGGGAGCAGGTAAAACAAGAGCAGAATTCCTCAGGTGAAAATTATAGCTGAAAGAGAGAAGATGTAAAACAGTTACAAAAATAGACATGAGAGTAAGGGAAATTAAAACATTTAAAAAAAGAGAGAATAAGGACAAGTTCGTCAAGTTTTCTTCCCACACTGACTTCCTTATCTATGTATTCCCCCTGCTAGTATTGTTACCACGTGACCTAGAGCAGTGTTTTTCAACCACTGTGCTGCGGCACACTAGTATACCGTGAGATACAGTCTGGTTTGCCGTAGGAGATTATGTAATTTCCCCTAATTGGGTTAAAAATATGCCATTGTTGTCTGTACTGTCTAGAGCTCGGCAGATTAACCGTGTAATACTCTTCCATATCAGTAGGTGGCAGCCGGCAGCTAATTGCTCTGTAGATGTCAGAAACATGGTTTGTTGAGATCACAATATGCAGACGACAGTGGGAGGGAGCGTGCAGGTAAAAAGGTATCTAATGCTTAAGCCAAAAATAAACAAAAGCCAAGTGACAGGCATTAAATCTTAGGGATGGCTATGCAAAACTAAACTAAAACTGAAGTGGCTGCAAAGTAAACAAAAACAGAATGCTGGATGACAGCAAAGACTTACAGCGTGTGGAGCAGCGGACGGCGTCCACAAAGTACATCCGTACATGACATGACAATCAACAACAAAATAGGAGCGCAAGACAAGAACTAAAACACTACACACAGGAAAACAGCAAAAAAGTCCAAATAAGTCAGGATGTGATGTGACAGGTGGTGACAGTACACCTACACTGCAAAAAGTCAGTGTTCAAAAACAAGAAAAAAAAAAAAAAAATTAGGGGTATTTTATTTAAACTAAGCAAAATTATCTGCCAATAGAACAAGAAAATTTGGCTTGTCAAGACTTTCCAAAACAAGTGAAATTAGCTAACCTCAATGAACCCAAAATACCTTAAAATAAGTATATTCTCACTAATAACAAGTGCATGTTTCTCGGTATAAAAAAAGAGACCTTTTTGCTCAATATGTTGAAAAATATTCTTAAATTAAGTAAGTGCTAGTGCCATTGTCTTGACATAATGATATGAATACATCATGATTTTTTTTTTCATACTTGAAGTAAGAAATTATTACTTTAAAAAAGTAGTTTTATACTTGTGAGTGTTAATGACACAGCTTTGCAACAGTTGATATTCTGGTTTCAAGCATGTTTTACTCAATATAGGTCATAAAATCTCAACAACAAGCTGTAATATCTTACTGAGATCATTTCGGACCATAACCCTTAAAACAAGTAAAACACTAACATAAAATCTGCTTAGTGAGAAGAATTATCTTATCAAACAGAAAATAAACAAATATCACCCTTATTTGAGATATTTTATCTTACTTAGATTTCAGTTTTTGCAGTGTACTTTGAGACAAGCGCTAAAGTGATGCTATAGTTATGCTTTGAATTTTTCTTTCTTTCTTTCTTTAGTTTATTTCGAACATGAACACACTTACATCATAATACATCACACAATTTCATATCATTTCATTTTACATCATGCCCGAAAAGGAGTAGGAAGAAGCAAAGCTTATTTAATCCTACCCCTTTCCCCTTCAAGCGTTTACAATTATATAGAATCATTTACTGACCTTTTTATATAATAAAATAACATCTATGAATTAGTATACACAACAGTTTTGTAATATGTAATTAATTAATTCAGTCATTATTAACATACCGAGATGAAGAATATCTTATTTTCAATAAGGTTGGAAGTATTTCTCATAATTCTTCTTCTCTGTACTTTGTAAGCACTATTATTTTGAACAACCTCTTAAACTGGATCATATCAGTACAATTTTTAACTTCTTTACTTAATCCATTCCATAATTTAATTCCACATACTGATATGCTAAAAGTTCTAAGTGTTGTACGTGCATACAAATGTTTTAAATTATTTTTTTCCTTTAAGGTTATATTTGTCCTCTTTAGTTGAGAAGAATTGTTGTACATTCTTTGGTAGCAGGTTATAGTTTGCTTTGTACATAATTTTAGCTGTTTGCAATTTTACCAAATCACCGAACTTTAATATTTTTGACTTAATAAATAAAGGGTTTGTATGTTCTCTATATCCGACATTATGTATTATTATAACTGATCTTTTTTGTAACATGGTTAGCGAATGTAGCGCACATTTGTAGTTATTTCCCCAAATTTCTGCACAATAACTCAGATATGGTAACACTAGTGAGCAGTAGAGAATATGAAGTGATTTTTGGCCCAGGACGTATTTTGTTTTATTCATTATTGAAATGTTTTTTGCAACCTTATGTTGTATGTTTTGTATATGAGCTTTCCAGTTCATTTGATCATCTATTAATACTCCGTCTATTTGTATTTGGGTATGATGCTCTTTTTTACTATTACCAAATAGCATTATTTTAGTTTTACTGAGATTCAAAGATAGTCTGTTTTTGTCAAACCATCTTTTTAATTTGTTAATTTCTTCTGTTATTATTTGTATTATCTTTTGTGTGTTCTCTCATGAACAGAAAGCAGTTGTGTCGTCTGCAAATAAAACTAACTTTAAGTCCTTTGTATAACTTTACAAATGTTGTTTGTATAAAGATTAAACAATCTCGGTCCCAGTATTGATCCCTGGGGTACACCACAGGATATATCTAGCTGTGTTGACATATTTTCACCCGTCTTCACATATTGCTTCCTGTTATATCCAACAATTGCGAGAACGACTTTTTTTACTGTCAATATTGGCTGCTGAGTTTCATTTTTTAATGTTTTCTGCTGGTGGTGTGCCTCGAGATTTTTTTCAATGAAAAAAATGTGCCTTGGCTCAGAAAAGGTTGAAAAACACCGGCCTAGAGACCGCCACTCCTCCCAGATGGGCAAACGTTCAACATGGCGACTATTTATTTACACATTCAACATGGCTACCGTTTACTTAGGTGAGTGAATGTGAAAGGTTTAATGGTGAATTTACAAGTCGGATAACGTCACAAAAGAGCTAAGTGGAATGGAATGGATCCATAAACTCACTTTTCAAGCTATCTGGTCAAACACTTCTAGTATGGCGGTACATTACTTCTTTACATCGAGATGGGTCCACAAATTCAAATACATAATATGTATGTTTAAAATACACTTTTAAAACCCTGAATAGACTAATATGTATAAATGTATTCATACCTGGGTCTTATAAGGAACAGCGTTCTTATCCATCTTGGTTTCATAGTTGCCTCAATATGGCGCCCTATTTTTACTAAGGGGATTCTGACCAATAAGAGAGACTATGGCTAGAAGATCTTCTATATGATTGGTCAAAAGCTCCTCACGTGACTACCCGGCGCCATTTTGATGCCGCCTTTGAAGGCTCTGCATCTTGTGCCAAAATGCTCCACCTGTAGAACATTGTGGGTAATACAGTTTTTAAACACTTACAAATAACACTAAAAAATACATTTAAAGTCACAGCATACTTGCCAAACTTGAGACCTCCAAATTGGGGAGATTTTGGGGGGTGGGGTGGGGGTGGGGTTGGGTTTAAGGGGAGAGGAGTATATTTATAGCTAGAATTCACTGAAATTCAAGTATTTCTTATATATATATATATATATATATATATATATATATATATATATATATATATATATATATATAATAAATACTTGACTTTCAGTTAATTCTAGCTATGTATATATATATATATATATATATATATATATATATATATATATATATATATATATATATATATAAATAAAATACTTGAATTTCAGTGTTAATTTATTTACACATATACACACACATAACACTCGTCTCTACTCATTGTTGTATTTGAAAGTGCAATGCTTTGCAGCCAGTAGCACAGCCTTTGAAGGAACATAGGTATGGGCAGTGTAATATTTTAGGTTGGAGTCAATAACCAGGCGAGGTGATGCATACTTCAGAACCGACTCCCACACTTGCCCATGACAAATTTGTGCTTTGTTTTTAAAGATGTGATATTTGCATTTAAACTATATGAAAAACATTTTTAAAAGGAATTTTACCTTTGCAACCTCATTATACTATTGGCTAAGTTTTATATTCATAAATGTAAGTTTCTCAATACCCGACCTGTTTTTTGTGCCTTTAAAAAAGATTTACAACTCTACATTAAAACACTCTCTACCTCTAACAACCAAAAAGCTGTGAAAACGATGATGCTGTGCTCCAAATTTGGATTATTTACAAAACTTGTGTGAGCCTATGGCTTTACATTTTGTTACATATATATATATATGTATATATATATATACTTATATATATATATATACATATACATATATATATATACTTATATATATATATACATATACATATATATATATACATATATATATACATATATATATATATATATATATATATATATATATATATATATATATATATACATATACATATATATATATACATATTTATATATATATATACACACATATATATATATATATATATATATATATATATATATATATATATATATATATATATATATATATATATATATATATATTGCATTCTTCTTTAGTTGCTTTATTGAGTTTACAACTCCCTGGCACTATTTTGGACTGTTTTTGTACTGTTTCTGTACTTGTTTTGATTTTTTTTTTTTTGATTGTATGTAAATGTTGAATGTTATAAAGGTTTTGAAAAAAAAACCTTTATAACTTTATAACGTAAACCGTTGGCCAACCAAAAAGTAACCACAGAACACTATACGGTAGTGTTCTGTGGTTGCTTTTTGGTTGGCCAAGCGGACGTGACGACAGGCTGTCCTCACTCAGGTCCACACGGACCTGGAGGGGGCGTGCCTTACGTCCGGCTGGAAATCGAGAGAAATTCGGGAGAATGGATGTCCCTGGAGATTTTCGGGAGAGGCACTGAAATTCGGGAGTCTCCTGGAAAATTCAGGAGGGTTGGCAAGTAAGAGTCACAGTAAAGTTTAAGTTATAAAGTACCAATGATTGTCACACACACACTAGGTGTGGTGAAATTTGACCCATCCCCTTGTTCACCCCCTGGGAGGTGAGGGGAGCATTGAGCAGCAGCGGTGGCCGCGCCCGGGAATCATTTTGGTGATTTAACCCCCAATTCCAACCCTTGATGCTGAATGCCAAGCAGGGAGGTAATGGGTCCCATTTTTATAGTCTTTGGTATGACTCGGCCGGGGTTTGAACTCACGACCTACCGGTCTCAGGGCGGACACTAACCACAAGGCCACTGAGCAGTAAATAGATTTACAAAAATTAAAAACATACAGTATTGTATTATCAATTAACAAATATTTCTGTAAAACTAGTTTAACTATTTCAGAATTGTTTTAGTGGATACAGGACTCAAATTGGAAGTTTTGAATATTTTTTGTGGACAAGACTTTTTCATTTCAAAACAAACACCTAATGAAGCATCCTCTGGAGGTAATTTAATGTGAAAGTCAATTTATTATATTAGAAAGACAATAAAGCATCTGTAAAATGCAGCAAATCAGTGGGCTAGAACTATAAATATGATTGGCAACTCATAAAAGGCACTGTTCCCTCCAGTGAAGAATACTTTATGACCTTTCTACGCTATATCACCTACAATATGTGCAACTTAAAATCCTGTGTGGCTGTTTAACAATTCCTAATAGTAACAGAAAAAAAGGTAGGCTGTCAGCGGAATGGAACGTTCAGGAACAAAATACAACAGGCAACGTTCCAGATTTTTGTGGTTGTTGGTTTTTTACAGTGAGTTTTATGCGGTGATGATACGGTGAGTTTCAGGCGTAGAGAGGCTGGTAGCCGCTCCTCCGTCCGCCACCTCGACACGTTATCACGCACACGCTCAGCATCCCGAAGAACTGCAAGACGCAAAGGTGAGGTCAATTAGACACAGGTGCATGGGCGTTATGAGAGACATTATGGGAGTATAGGATCTCTGTGGTTGCCATGGTCAAGCCAGGATGCCTCCAAAAGTTAGCAACAGTGTTAAAATGTGTGTGTGTGTGTGTGTGTGTGTAAGACACAACAACATTTTTCTTTACCTTGATGATAGCCAGACCTAGAATAACCAGCATGGCGTATTTCAGCACATCATGCAGCAGGTGCTCGAGCTTGGCTTCACAACCCTAGAAGACATGTTTTTCAATTAAACTCTCTGGTGGTTGACTTTCATGCTGCTGTCATTTCGAAACACATTTTCAACACACACAAACAAATGTCCACAGAAAATTGTTTATCTGTACAGGATGTGTACAAATAAGTTAAAACTAAATATTTAAAAAAGTCAGTTTGTTTTGTTTTATGGTGGTAGTCACATTTTTCCTTATTGCCATCACAAAAAAAACAAATGCAAAACACACCATATATGTAGTATTTTTTTTTACCTTTATTTCCTAACAGTTTTGTCCTTACAATTTGTGTTGGATGCCAAATTGTGCCACATTTGGGGCAAGTAACTTTGTAGGTGATGAAACTACCAGTGTGTTGGTGGAACTTTTCATAAAACCTAAAATGCTGTACAATTTTGATATTAATATTGCTTTACAGGTGTAAAAATAAAACATCTCAATTAAAACCATTTCTTTGTTTCAGTAAGTTCTGTTTTCTGTTCTATGTTCATTATTGCATATTACTGTTTGTCATCACTGCTATATATATATTAAAATAGAAAATACATATTTCACATATTCTTAATTCCCCTTACGACATGTCTGAAAAGAAGGAAAAAGAAAAGCTTATTTTAATCAAACTCCTTTTCCAGTTCATGGCAATTGCTAACACATGTTCACTTCTTCTTCTCTTTGTGTAACTAGAATTCAAGTATTTCTAAATTTAACAGTCCTCTTAAATACACGTTTAAGTCAGTTATAATTCACATAATGAGATGAATAATTTTATCAAATTTTCTATAAGATGAGATAATTACATTGGCTGCACCACACCTGACGATGGTTACTCCCAGAGGGCCAGTAAAAATATTAGCCTAAAAATTTGAATTCGTAAATAAACGTAAATAAAGATCTGCTTACAATAGAGTCAATGGGAGGTCCTCTATTCCGCCCATAAAGTCCTCTAAATAATCATCCAAAAACCACCAACAATACTCCAATTACATTTTGTGACCTGAATTTAACCAAGTATTCGTGATATTGTTGTTACAAGTGCTAACGCAGACAAACTATTTTTAGCGGCGCCGTGATCACAGAGAGCTAACTACCTTGTTGCTGCTATATTGATGTCATGAGCTGGTGAGCTGCTTTCCTGCCTTGGAGCAGGTAAAAGTTTATTCTAGATAATAAAAATTATCACTCACTTGGATAGTAGAAGGATGAGGACGTAATCCTAACATGGCGGTCAAAATTGATGGCCATAATGGCGAGAAATACCTGAAAAGACGCTTGGTTCCACCCCTCTTTTTTCTTCGCAAGGATTATGAGTCAATTTTCATTTAAACGGAAATATATCAACATTGTAACAGCCGGCATCCCAGTGAGAGCAGACATTGTCCAGTAGGTGATCATTTATTATGTTTGTTGGCTCTCATGAAGTCTGCAGTGAGTAGAAATCAGTGGTGTTGTCGGAGTAAAAAGCAAACTTAGTGATGCGTTTGCATACTTGCCAACCTTGAGACCTCCGATACCGGGAGGTGGGGGGCGGGGGGCGTGTTTGGGGGGTGGAGGCGTGGTTAAGAGGGGAGTATATTTACAGCTAAAATTCACCAACTCAAGTATTTCATATATATATATATATATATTTTTTTTTTTTTATTTATTATATATATATAAATAAAAGAAATACTTGCATTTTAGTGTTAATTTATTTACACATATACACACACAACACTCATCTACTCATTGTTGTACTTCAGCATAGCCATCTTTGTCTCGGCATGTTACACCATCGGGTCTCCATTTTGCGAGGTGGCCCATAATACTGTGCTGTGAACGGTGCTGCGCTGCTGCCGCCATGTGCTTCGCTCTCCGTTCATGAATGAGTATATCATTTCGGCCACCGTGTTCAATGGAGAAGTCTGTTCTACAAAATGTACAGGCAACATACCCCTTCCCCTTCGAACTGTCCTGGATGAACTAAAATTCTTGTTTCCATTCGTTTTGGAACTTGCAAGCGTATTTCTTCATCTTGTTCGTCGACGGCGTCGCCATGTCTGTAATCCTTGTTCTTCTGCTTCGTCTCCTTGTTGTGTGCGCAGTTGTGCACTCTACTCTCTAAAAGCCATAGATGTTATGACGTCATTGGGCAGGCAAGCTGTTTATATTGTGGGAAAGCGGACGTGAGAACAGGCTGTCCCCACTCAGGTCCGCATGGAGCTGGAGGGGACGTGGCCTCCAGCTCCGGCTAAATACCGGGAGTTTGTCGGGAGAAAATTTCTGCCGGGAGGTTGTCGGGAGAGGCGCTGAATACCGGGAGTCTCCCGGTAAAACCGGGAGGGTTGGCAAGTATGCGTTTGTGAAATGAATGCGCCACAAAAGCTTAAAATGAGCAAAATATGTAAATATTATGAGTGTGCCTGTAACTACATTACATATGTACTTACCGCATGTAGATAAAAACATTGCTGGAAGTGTTTTAAGCGCTTTATAAACAGAATAGAGTGACTCCCTTAGGCTCAATTGTAAGCAGAGTTTTGATCGCATTTATTTACTAGATAGAATGCACAAAAAAAGAAAAACATGTGTGCTTGTCTTACATAAGGACTGTGAATGATAGACAAAATTCCAATAAAAAGTACCTATTAGAAGCATCTTAAACCCCAAAACAGAATAACTTACCGCTAAATTGATCAAGTCCAACTGGTCCATCCTGCCAGTACACTGTGCGGTGACATTTTTACAGCAAGACAGTGGCACCGTGTTGTTGTGGCTGTTGTACCAGGTCGTGTTGGACCAGCTGCTGTAGTTTTTCACACCGCAGCACTGCAACTGAAAACGGGGGGAGGATTTTAAACGTTGACCCGGCATGCTCACAGCATCACTTCCTGCATTTCACATGGATAGTTTGGACCAGGGCCCGGCCCCTGGCGTAAACACTCTGTGGTTTTGATGTGTGTAGTGTCAATGCAAAGATGTGCAAAGCAGAATAATTATGCTCTTGTTGTCCCACTGCAGCTGCATAAGTTGTGTCATTATGTCACTATTGATTATATTTGGTTCGATGACAAATATGCGTCTAAAAGTATGTGTAAAAGTGGCATCTAAAAACATTGAAAAACTATATATCAATGAAAATCATGTAACATATATCATAAAAAATATTGACAAAACACATTATTAAACGTATAAATAACATTAATTATTCTATTAACGTGAGTGACATTCCTTCCAGTTGCGCCACCTAACTTTTTCAACTAGTTTCAAATCAAACAGGCTTTTGTTTGGACACCTGTATTAGGTTTATAACTGTTACTTTTAAGTGGACTTAAATAAAAATAAACAATAAAAATGTCATCTAGCCTTTACATGCTGGTCTTTAACTTAAAGTGCACAAATAAGCATTAGAAAAACATCACATAAAATGAAAATTATGCAACAAGCAACAAATTGTAATGAATGTATTCTGAAATACTGTATACATTTGAAAGACTTAAGCAAACATTAATTGCTTTGCTTTTAAATAATAACACTGACTATACAGGCAAGCATTTTAACCCCTCACACGGATGCATGCCTCTGCCTCTCTCGCTTCAGCCTCTCATCCCGCCGCTATCAAAGCCGCAGCCCCACTCCTCTGGGCGCGGCCACACTGCACCCGCTCGTCTCGCAAACACGTATGGCATAACGTGCACAAAAATCATCGAGCCGCAACAATGCATTAAGGCTGACTGTTGCAACGCATCGGACAATTTCTAGCATCCAACATCAAACAAGTCTTCCCTCAACCACGAGTCCATGACCATCATCGCTCACCTGCGGCGAGAAGCTAACAAGCCAAATACTAGAGTCTGTGAACATTGCTCCAAAGTATGGATTGTGTGTTGATTTATTGTGAATTAAAAAAGTAAACATTGACTTGTGCAAAGGCAGTAATATATGAAAAACAAGGCAACAGCTAAATAAAATTTCCCTTGTTATAGCAGGGGAACAGCTGATTTTACTACTTCCAGCGCTGACATAAGACAACAATGTGACTCGCATCCCATGTGTGACCATAGGATCAACAAATATACTACAGTACGACTACTATAGTGGCCATAGACAGTTAGGTTCTACAGGGGGCCTATATAAAATACACACGAATATATATTTGTGGTCGTGGTCAAAAGTTACACTTGTAAAGAACATAATGTCATGGCTGTCTTGAGTTTCCAATCATTTCTACAACTCTTATTTGTTTGTGATAGAGTGATTGGAGCACATACTTGTTTGACCACAGAACTTTCCTCCAGAAGGTCTTATCTTTGTCCATGTGATGTCAGATGAAACAAAAATGGAGCTCTTTGGCCACAATACCCAGCAATATGTTTGGAGGAGAAAAGGTGAGGCCTTTAATCCAAGGAACACCATTCTTACTGTCAAGCATGGTGGTGGTAGTGTTATGCTCTGGGCCTGTTTTGCCGCCAATGGAACCGGTGCTTTACAGAGAGTAAATGAGACCATGCAAAAGGAGGATTACCTCCAAATTCTTCAGGACAACCTAAAATCATCAGCCCGGAGGTTGGGTCTTGGGCGCAGTTGGGTGTTCCAACAGGATGACCCCAAACACACGTCAAAAGTGGTAAAGGAATGGCTAAATCAGGCTAGAATTAAGGTTTTAGAATGGTCTTCCCAAAGTCCTGACTTAAACGTGTGGACAATGCTGAGGAAACAAATCCATGTCAGAAAACCAACATAGTTAGCTGAACTGCACCAATTTTGTTAAGAGGAGTGGTCAAAAATTCAACTAGAAGCTTGTGGATGGCTACCAAAAGCACCTTTTTGCAGTGAACCTTGCCAAGGGACATGTAACCAAATATTAACATTGCTGTATGTACTTTTGACCCAGCAGATTTGGTCACATTTTCAGTAGACCCATAATAAATTCATAAAATAACCAAAATTCTTGAATGTTATTTGTGACCAACAAGTATGTGCTCCAAACACCCTATCACAAAAAAATAAGAGTTGTAGAAATGATTGGAAACTCAAGACAGCCATGACATCATGTTCTTTCTATGTAAACTTTTGACCACGACTGTACATACAGTACGTGTGTGTATTATATCCATCCATCCATTTTCTACCACTTGTCCCTCTCAGGGTCGCGTGGGGTGCTGGAGCCTATCTCAGCTGCATTATATATATATACTTATATTATATACACACACATATAAAACATAGTTGACACAGGGGTAGATCAATTAAGTGTCCTTCAATGTGTTTGAAAACCCTCCAATCATTACCTGAGTCTGAAGAAGGTCAACAGCTTTAGTCTCGGGGTCTTGGCCGTCATACTTTGCAAAGACGTTGTTCATGGAGCGCTCCAAGTTGCCGTTTATCTGGACAGGAAACACACTTGTAGAATACACATGGACTATGTGAAAACTTTAGGTTTCTTATGTTGCAAATGAATCAACATTGAAGCTGTGTTAATCAAAATTCAACAGATGACACTAAACTAAAAAGGCAAGGCTGTAGATGTCCACAATGTATACCAACATTTCAAATCAAACGGTTAATTGTTTTGTGAATGACAGTAAAAATACAAGAAAAAAGTCACAACCAAATCCAAAATTAGAAAATTAAACAAAAAACAGAGAAGTGACATCTTAAGTTCTATTACATTTATTGTTATCAAAATAAAACATGTTACAACAACAATACATGTGGATTGATCTGTGCATTTTCTGTGTACAACTGGTCTCCGACTATTTGCAGTTCCCACCCATATTTCCTGTTAACTATTTTGCTCATTGACCACAGTTTCATTTTCATTTCTGCACAGCTATTCATTTAAATAACAATTATACAGGTATATGCTAACTATTCATTTTATTTGGTGTTCAAATGTAGTGACTTTGTTAATCTAGTTAATTTTTAAATCACTGAGGCATCATTTAGCCATCACTATTTATACTGTATGCCTGTAAAAGTTTTTAATGTGCTAAACTGAATTTAAAAAAATAAATAACTGACATAACAAGCCCACACAATTATTGAGAGCATGTTTGCAAGGCTAATTAGTTGCCATCTATTGTGACAATCTCCTCTTTAAATATAATGGTACGGGGCTAAACTCTTCACTTATAATGATGGTGTATGCTTAAAATTGCTGTTTGGCCCATCAGCACATTTTACTTAGGCCAGGGGTGTCCAAACTTTTTCCACTGAGGGCCGCACACTGAAAAATCAAAGCAAGCGGGGGCCATTTTGATATTTTTCATTTTAAATACCAATACAAAATATGTATAAAAAATATACATTTAGGCCTCCACTCAGGCTTGATACCGGGGACTTCAAAGGGTTTAGGTTAAAAAAAAATTAAAAAATGTAATTATTTGGTATTATTATTAATATTATTATTCAAAGTTTAAATAGCTAGATCAACATTAGGTATATCTGTCAATATAACGTTTTTTTTTTTTAGATTTAAGTTGTATGCCCTTTTTGTCAAAGAAAACCCAGTTTTTTTATGGAAAAAACACAAAATATAAAATATTTTCCCCCAATAAAATTTTAAAGTGGAACATTTTAGATTATATAATAATTGGAGCTCATAACATAACTCATAACAACATTGATTTTAATGTATTATTATTTTTTGAGCAATGACACTTAAAAAAAAAAAAGTGCCGCTAAAATTATTGGGGATCCAAAAGGGTCCTGCTCAGTAAAGTGTTAAAAAATAAATCGTAATTTTTTTTAAAACGGTTAACACAATAGTCTCGAGATCAACTTCAGATCTATCCGTCAATTATAACTTGTATTGTTGTTTATTATGTTCCTTGTTTGTTCATTTTAGGCCCTTCTTTAAAAAAAAAACATAGTTTTTTATATGGCAAACACAAAATATGCAACATTTTCCCCAAAAAATATCTCAAAGTGGAATATTTAATGTGACCTAATTGGAGCCTTGAATAGGTCAATAATTCATAATAAAATTTTTTATTCATTATTATGTTTTAAAGAAAGAAACAGCCTGCATGACAGCTTAGTGTTATTAGAGTCAACATAGCAACATTTTATAGTCGCCTGTTTACTCTTTTATATCACTTTTTATGTTTTTTTATTGTATTTTTAGAATGTGCCGTGGGGCCGTTAAAAAATTACCTGCGGGCCGCAAATGGCCCCCGGGCCGCACTTTGGACATCCCTGACTTAGGCCCTTAGAGGCAAAATGTTTAGACACTCCTGGTATTAGGTGTCAAAAGAGGGTTTTTAAGGGTACATCCATTTTTTCTTGCAAAGGAACACCCGCTAAGAGCGGGTTATCTACTGTATACCACTGCCACTGTAATGTCCATAAAAGATGGAAAGGTTAAAGGCCTACTGAAACCCACTACTACCGACCACGCAGTCTGATAGTTTATATATCAATGATGAAATCTTAACATTATAACACATGCCAATACGGCCGGGTTAACTTATAAAGTGACATTTTAAATTTGCCGCTAAACTTCCGGTTCGAAACGCCTCTGCGGATGACGTATGCGCGTGACGTAGACCGGCGAACACGGGTATGCCTTCCACATTGAAGCCGATACGAAAAAGCTCTGTTTTCATTTCATAATTCCACAGTATTCTGGACATCTGTGTTCGTGAATCTGTTTCAATCATGTTCATTGCATTATGGAGAAGGAAGCCAAGCAAGCAAAGAAGAAAGTTGTCGGTGCGAAATGGACGTATTTTTCGAACGTAGTCAGCCACAACAGTACACAGCCGGCGCTTCTTTGTTTACATTCCCGAAAGATGCAGTCAAGATGGAAGAACTCGGATAACAGAGACTCTAACCAGGAGGACTTTTGATTTGGATACACAGACGCCTGTAGAGAACTGGGACAACACAGACTCTTACCAGGATTACTTTGATTTGGATGACAAAGACGCAGACGTGCTACTGTGAGTATGCAGCTTTGGCTTTTTTTTGCGTATGTACGTAACTTTTTTAAAATATATAAGCTTTATGAACCTTGGGTTAGGTGAACGGTCTTTTGGGCTGAGTGATTGTGTGTGTTGATCAGGTGTTTGAATTGTATTGGCGTGTTCTATGGAGCTAGGAGCTAGCAGAGGAGCTAGGAGCTAGCATAACAAACACGCAGGTGTTATTATGCAGGATTAATTTGTGGCATATTAAATATAAGCCTGGTTGTGTTGTGGCTAATAGAGTATATATATGTCTTGTGTTTATTTACTGTTGTAGTCATTCCCAGCTGAATATCAGGTACCGTGAGTATGCAGCCTTGGCTGCTAAACATTCGATAACTTGACCGTATGTGCGCGTCACGTACGTAACTTTTTAAAAATATATAAGCTTTATGAACCTTGGGTTAGGTAAACTGTCTTTTGGGCTGAGTGATTGTGTGTGTTGATCAGGTGTTTGAATTGTATTGGCGTGTTCTATGGAGCTAGGAGCTAGCAGAGGAGCTAGGAGCTAGCATAACAAACACGCAGGTGTTTTTATGCAGGATTAATTTGTGGCATATTAAATATAAGCCTGGTTGTGTTGTGGCTAATAGAGTATATATATGTCTTGTGTTTATTTACTGTTGTAGTCATTCCCAGCTGAATATCAGGTCACCCTCGGCTCTCACAGCATCTTCCCTATCTGAATAGCTTCAACTCCCCACTAGTCCTTCACTTGCACTTTACTCATCCACAAATCTTTCATCCTCGCTCAAATTAATGGGGAAATTGTCGCTTTCTCGGTCCGAATCTCTCTCACTTCATGCGGCCATCATTGTAAACAATAGGGAACTTTGCGTATATGTTCAACTGACTACGTCACGCTACTTCCGGTAGGTGCAAGCCTTTTTTTTATCAGATACCAAAAGTTGCAATCTTTATCGTCGTTGTTCTATACTAAATCCTTTCAGCAAAAATATGGCAATATCGCGAAATGATCAAGTATGACACATAGAATAGATCTGCTATCCCCGTTTAAATAAAAAAAATTCATTTCAGTAGGCCTTTAAACTAAAAGTACTGTAAATCTCCTAAAAGTTGCAGTTAACATAACATGTTAACTTTTTTTGAGCCAATTTTGATGGCGTACACCTCCCATTTATATAACTTGGTACTTGACACATGCTGAATTGTTTAGCTAATTTTACAGGTGTACACTCGGAGCCATATTACTTGGTACTTGACACATGTTAACGGTTTGCATGTTCACTTTTTTAGCTAGTTTTACCTCCTGAGATTGCATGTTCTTGTATTGTAGCAATTCTTTCGCAGTTTCCAAAAGGAAAGTGAAAGCAACTTCTTAAGTGGTTGTTACTACAACAGCAGGAAAAATGTGACAGGAGTCAGAGGAGATGACACACCTTGCCTTGGTAGATGAAGCTGAGCACCAGAGCGGCCACCTCAGCTGCAAACATCACCATGATGATCATGAAGAACTAGACCAAAAAAAAGAATATATATTGTTGATCAGAATCACACTGAGGAAACTGTTATTGCTGGTTGGTGGGTCGGGGTAACTCACAAAGCTCAGGCCCACTTTGGACTCCCTCAAGGTAGCGCAGCATCCCAGCAGCCCAAAGATGAACATCACCACACTGATGCTGATGATGACGACGCCCGGGATGAGCGTTGGGCTTTCCTGGATGAAGCTTTCGAAGGTGCCATAGCTGCTCAGAACCTGGGCGCCCACGTGGGCCAAGCCGGCACCTGCAGCCTAAAAGAGGGTGAAACTTTTCTGAGTTTTTGACCTCGTACTGGTAAGAACTTTGCACCATGTGGGGATATAACGAATAACGGTAATATTGATAACTGTGGTAAATCTTCCGCCAGTTAGTGTTATTACTGTTTTAGATTAAAATTATCAAAAAACCTTCACTTTGATAAACTCACACAGACTGACTTGCATCAGCTTGCTAGTTCAAATGCTAACATGAAAACAAAAGTCATTAACAGCTTTCCCCATTAGGAAACAACATACACAAATATGAACATATAAACACATAGCTGTGTGAGCAAGTAAAATATTTAATAGTGCACATTGGACCTACAAGCTGTGCTCTCTTAGAATAGAGTGATCGTTCTATACCCAAAGGTAAAGAGGAGAAGGTGTTACTACGGGGCGTTCAAGGCCTGCTAATCAGAGTAGGACACAATGCCCACCACAAATAATAAGTAGCATTTTATTTGTTACGCACTTTTCATTAAATACATTTTAAAGTGCTACAGTACAAAAAAATATTTAAAAATAATAAAAGCTTTGCTATTAAAACAGATAAAATACTAAGTAGGACTAAAACACTATCTGGGTAGAAAAGGCAAAACACAAAACGTGCAAAAGGTGGGTTTTCTAACGGTGCATTAATTTTATTTTATAACAACTTGGTCAACAGTTTTAGTGTCTGTAGAAGTATTTTTTGAGCACATGCAACAATACCGTGAAAACAATGATAACAGTGATAATTTTGGTCACAAAACCAGTGCTATATAACATTTAGGTAAACGGTAAAATTATAAACCGCGGTAAAATTACAGACTGTTAGTAATACTGTTTGAATTTTTAATTACTAAAAGCCGTCATTTATTAATTAATTTTAGGCAACACCGCTTACTTCCTGGATACAGAGTCACAGCAGCGCCAGCGCATGCCCACTGACGTCGTTTGGCTTGAAACATGGCGGAAAGCAACTACACAGACTTTGCTTCGTAGAGTTCCCCTCGGACTAAACAGAGCCGAGTGCTTCGTTTAACTTCCTTTCCCCTCGATTAATTTCCGTGGAGTCTTGGCTTGCTCTCAAGAGCGCACTGCTGCTATTAGATGACTACAGGTGTGGACAAGACAGACACATTTGTCCCACGCTAAAAGTATACTGTGGAGGAGTTGTTTTCATTTTCTTAACACAGCGTCCTAATGTGACTGAGAGTTAATGACGTGAGGAAACATGCAGCAGGCGATGTGTCGGGAACATTGCCACAACTTGTTTATAAAGTCTTGCCGTTTGTTTAATGGGATGGTGACTCGTTCTTTATTCAGCTGCTAACTTTTTCAGTGTTCCAACAACATCAATACCAGCTAAAATGTTTTGTCATTTCTTCGAACTGAATTTAGGCTGTGAAGATTGTGTATTCGATGTGAGAGGTATCACTCCTGTTTATTTTTGTTGGCTAAACTGTTGCACTGAACCACAAGGAAATGCTGTCAGAGAAGAACAAAGCTTGTTTATTTGACTTTATCTTCATTAGCCAAACTGCCTTGTTTTATATTGATATCAAAAAGTATACACCATGTTTTTACATGTTGTGGATTTGTTAATTTCACAAAGTTACTTTAAAAACCATTCATGTGACATAGCGCTTTGTTAAAGTGTTATGGTGTAGTTCATTCCTATATGACATACTTAACTCTTTAAGAATCTGTCCCAATACAGCATGTACCTGTACATGTACATATAAATGTGCATAACTTAAAAAAATTATTCTCTCTGTTAAAATGTAAAAATAGAGATAAAAGCATCATGTAATGTGAAAAGGCTGCCATGTTGATACTATTAATGAACATAGACTGCTATTAAATATATGGATAACGTTTATAGCCTTATTAGACATTACGTTCACACGCCAACCCAACACTGTTTTACCAAACATAATGAATAATCCTGACAAATAATCGTGATTTCACTATTAATAGAAAATAATCGTAATTATTAATTTGACCATAATCGTGCAGCCTTATGTATAAGACTAGATCTCATATAAGACCATTTTTATTTATATGGACAAAAAGTGCAGTTACGTCTTGTGGCCATCAGGTGCAATCTTGCAAAATTCTTACATTTGTTTTTGTTTATCTCTTATGTCCACACGGTGCTATCTTGCTCAACTTCCACATTTATTTTTTACTTATTTATGTTATTTTGTTTCTGCCATATTACTTAGTTTATAATGCTTGTGTTGTTTTCATATGCACATTCAATTTCTCCTTAAGGTCCAAGTACAGTGTTCTTATCTACAGTAATGGTTCTTCTTCAAAGGACATAATTTTGAATGTGTTGTTTGTGGGTTTTTTCCCCAATAAAACATGGTTAAAAGATTTCAGTAAAAAGTAATTTTTCAAAATGTTGAGCACATTTAAAAATACCACGATAATAATGATCACCGTGATAATTTTGGTCACAATAACGGTTGTAAGAAATGTTCATACCGTGACATCCCTATTCATATTGTAACATCCTTCTAGCACTACAATTAAAATATTGCAGTTTGTGTACAGCTTGAGTACCACACGTGCACATTAGCTTGTGAATCGCCTGAATTGAAGTAAAAAATATACACCTTTGACACAAACTAGCTAACAGGTGAGGCGCAGCAGCTAGAGAAAAAACATTTATTTTTCACCCGTTAAGCGAACTATGTTTAAAGGCAAAATTAAGAGAGTTTTACTTTTTGTGGCAAACAAAACAAGAGTCTGGTGTGTGCAAAGAACCCCACAAAATATAGAATGCATACAAAAGCTGCTTCTTCCGACTGCTGTTCGGATTTGTTGAACTGTGCAAGTGTGAACTAGGCATGGGTCGGTTACCTGTTTTAAAAGGTATAGCACGGTATTGAAAAGTTACAGTTTCAATACCACTAAAATTGTCCTTTATATCGTCCGTACGGTATAAGTGCAAGTTAGAAATCCTTCAGGTTGTTAATGTGGCTGCAGCAGCAATATCACAGGACCAGCAACGGGACAAGCGGTAGAAAATGGATGGATGGATGGGCATTCCGGCTACACACAGCTCTGGAGGCTTAACGACAGATAAGGGAGTCTCATCCCCTGAACTTGTCCCTGTTTAAAATGACTAAATCAGCTGTTTAGGAATGTAAATATGCCTTGCCCATATAAATAGGCAAGGCAGGTTTATCTATAAAGCACAATTTCCACACAAGGCTAGTGCTGTACAGTATATTAGAAGATGGCAAAACAAAATTTCAATAATCATAAAAGTAATCATAATTCAAATTGAAAATAAAATCATGATACAGCTATTGTAAATGGTAAATGGGTTATACTTGTATAGCGCTTTTCTACCTTCAAGGTACTCAAAGCGCTTTGACACTATTTCCACATTCACCCATTCACACACACATTCACACACTGAGGGCGGGAGCTGCCATGCAAGGCCCTAACCACGACCCGTCAGAAGCAAGGGTGAAGTGTCTTGCTCATGGAAACAACGGACGTGACGAGGTTGGTAGAAGATGGGGATCGAACCAGGAACCCTCAGGTTGCTGGCACGGCCACTCTCCCAACCGTAACCACGCGTCCCCATTGTCATTCAAATCAAAATCAAAGAGTGTTGATAAAACACTTTCATTTGTCATATACACAATTAAATAAAAGTGTTTACAGTCAGGATTTGAACACTGCCAACGTTGAAGCCTGTTTCACATCTTCGGAATACTATTTTATACTATTTAGGAGCAAAAAAAAGAAATGTGTCCTGACTTTGGGAACCAGCACTCTCTGAGGTTCTCAGAGCCCGAGGTGGTTCATATTAGAGGTGGGGGAAATAATCAATTTTTGAGATGCATCGCAATCCGGACATGGGCGATTATAAAATGGATTAGTAAACATCAATAATCGATGTATTTATTGTAAAGAAATTAATGCAAACAGTTCTAAAATTTGGCTGACTGCAGCGAGCCACCTCACCGATCCGACCAGCTCCTTTATTTTAGGGCACTTATGTTCCAGTTTTGCACACATTTCCATTGATTTAATAAATGTGATGGGTTTCTTATTACAAATGCCCTGTTTTTAAAAGTTGGAAGTAATAAACGCTTATTTAGTGAAACGAAAAGAAATGTAAAACTGTATTAATATCTATATATATTAAAGATGCATCAATAATCGATTGTTGATTGAATCGTAATCACAATCGAATCGTAAGGTGCCCAAATATTACCACCTGTATGTCTCTAACACATCACATTAACATATCCCGGATGTACTTGGGCAGAAGACCATGAAAAGACTTTACAAAAGCAAAATGTTTTGAAGACTATTCTCTGAGCAACAGGAAGCCAGCTCAGTGACTAATATGGTCGTTTTTTTCGGCCCAGCCCCAAGTAGCCCTGTCTTGTAACTGATGTTATTGCTCCTACTGTAGGTTGTTAATGACTTTAAATAGAGATGTCTGATAATGGCTTTTTTGCCGATATCCGATATTGTCCAACTCTTAATTACCGATTCCGATATCAACCGATACCAATATATACAGTCGTGGAATTAACACATTATTATGCCTAATTTTGTTGTGATGCCCCGCTGGATGCATTAAACAGGATAATGCGTACAGTACATGTATGATGTATCATTTGTTTTCAAAACGCTTACAAAAAAGTGGGACCCCATTTTGAAAATTCCTAGCACCAACACTGCTCGGTATACATACCTACTTGTAACTAAATAGTTTCATGTTCTGTTGTTTGATAAGGTTTAAAAACATTAGTCCTACATTTCTTATGACACAAGTTAAAAAGCGCAGTTTTACCTGTCCATACACACACTTACAGATATGTTTAAACTCTCCAAAATGACTGGAGTTTTCAAGTCTGTTTTGAAGGACATGTGGAAAAGAGGCCAAAACACATACAAAGTATGCGACTTTTAAGTGCTCTTGAGGACATGACCTTATTGTTGTCTAACTCATGGCGTGACCAAAGAGCAAGGACAAAGCTGCTGGTTTGTTCTTTATGTTATCTGTTTTAAAAACCTATAAAAGCACATTATCACTTTTTTTTTGTAGGGGTCGGGAGGCAGGGGGATCGACACTATTTAGCATCATGTGACGCTGTAGCCATCTCTTGAAAATGATATTTTTGTTCAAACCAGCGCGTTGACTTAAGCCCCTTCTACACTAAGGTTATCCAGGGTAAATCCCTCCCAACCTTACCCTTGTCCTTGTCCACACACACACAATGGTCGTTTAAGACCCCTTCTCCCGCCCTCCGTCTGCAGGCGCAACGCGACCTAGTATGCATGTGCGGAAAATGAGCATGTCGTAGTCACCTCCAGTGTTGCTTTGTGTAAGTTCTTCAATTAAATTTAACTTATCTGAACAATATCCTGTGTTGTGGTATTTCACTTAACTGGAATCCAGTGTGTTGTGGAGCCCTATTGTAGTGAATCCCACCTGAGCCATCATAAATTCATCAAATCTTTAATGTACATGTGAAAGTAAACAATGTGATTAAAAACATTTGACATCAATCTAGGGATCTAGATATCTGGTCAGGACACTCCTCACTCTTTTGCCTTCACCTTCCTTGTCAATTCGTTTTTGGTGACTTGATATACTCTGGACGCAGACGTTGAGTCCGCGACATACATGGCGGACAGCACACACTACCTTTTTTAATCACATCCACGGGAGTCCGCATTCACGTTTGTCTCCCCTTCGACAAAAGGACAAAGTTTTTCGGTAAGTAGAATCACAGCTAACCTGGACATTGGAAAGTTCTCTTGCCGTCTGAGAAGTGTTGTATCCCAAATAGCTGCAATCGCTTTCTCTTAAGGTATTCATGTGTGAGTTCCACAAGACGGAAGGAGAAACACGGACATGTCTGGATGACTCGCCTCCATATTTCCAGTGGTTAGCTCAGAGTTACGAAGCCGCTTAATTATGAAGCTGGCTGTGGCGCGTTTTTTCTGACGTCACTTCCTGTGTGGGGCGCGGTCTTTCTGGCGTCACTTCCTCTCCGAACTCAGTTTGTAAACGATCAATGAGTCCTTACAAAGCTAAGAGCCGGAGATTCAAGAAATGCACGCCGCACTTACCAGTGTAAAAAATTATCCAAGGAGGGGAACCTTAAACGATGATTTAGTGTGGCCGAAATGGGGCTTAGGCTAAATAATTATTTATTTAAGGGGTTATCCGGCTTAATGTAGACAAGGTCTTAGTCTATGACTTCTGCTATGCTAATGGTAAAACAGACAAAGAGACGCTGCAGTGATGTGCTCTAGCCATTATCAGTGCGCCTGAAACTCCTTTAGACCTTTGACCAGGCATGTATCAACACTTCAACGCCCTGGAGAAATACCATCATTTTCATGTGATCTCAAGACATTGTAGTGTTTTGTGGTCTCTCTTCTTCGGCCGCATGACTCACGTCTCTTAATCACCACACAGTCACGGGATGGCTGTGGGCTCGTCCCACAAGTCTCCCCCCGTCCCCACGGCCTAGAATTTCTGATCTTGTGCAGATGAAGCGATGCAGCAAAGAGGCTTTAAATACAAAAAGACGCAACACACCAGCTCACTGGAACGTAGCAAAGTCGCCGGGAAGCTATTTAAGCGGTGGGAATGTGCACGCGCGCTGCTTCCAAGTGTTGAGTATCGGTGGGGCCTGGGCAGCAGTCCATTGCGCAACTGTCTGTAAAACCCGTGAGATATTTAAAGCTTTGTTTGCCACTTTAAAACTATTACACATTGGCTCCATTCCCAGCTTTTTCTTGATTCAGAGAGACAACACTACTTTGAAGAATGATGATACTAAATAATGTAATAAGTTAGTCGTCTTTTGTCCTCCAATGGTTTCAATCAAATATGTCCCGGCGAGTTAATAAGCTCTACTTGGTTATTTGTGAGCAAAACGATGTTGTTATGAAGTTAAAATTAAGGGCATTAGCTATAACATTGGGTCAAGACGGTACCTGGGACTCGATGTTGGTATGCAACGGTAACAATTTTCATACTTTTTGTGTGTGTTCATGTGGTTAATTAGGGTTGGTAATTGACCGAACCACCAAAAATCTAAGAAAAAATAGCCGCTGCTAACAAAGAAATAGCAGACGCAAACAAAAAAAGAGATAAACAGATAAGAAACCAGTTTTAAGATGTAGATAAAGCTCTAACACTGAAAGAGAAAACCTTCTTTAATTGCCATTCATGAAACAGGCATGAGAAAGTTCCGCAAAAATATGGGTTTTTAAACATACCGTATTTTTCGGAGTATAAGTCGCTCCGGAGTATAAGTCGCACCGGCCAAAAATGCATAATAAAGAAGGAAAAAAACATATATAAGTCGCACTGGAGTATAAGTCGCATTTTTTGGGGAAATGTATTTGATAAAACCCAACACCAAGAATAGACATTTGAAAGGCAATCTAAAATAAATAAAGAATAGTGAACAACAGGCTGAATAAGTGTACGTTATATGACGCATAAATAACCAACTGAGAACGTGCCTGGTATGTTAACGTAACATATTATGGTAAGAGTCATTCAAATAACTATAACATATAGAACATGCTATACGTTTACCAAACAATCTGTCACTCCTAATCGCTAAATCCCATGAAATCTTATACGTCTAGTCTCTTACGTGAATGAGCTAAATAATATTATTTGATAATTTACGGTAATGTGTTAATAAATTCACACATAAGTCGCTCCTGAGTATAAGTCGCACCCCCGGCCAAACTATGGAAAAAACTGCGACTTATAGTCCGAAAAATACGGTACATTAGACATGCAAAAAATTCACCAAAAAAAATACAAATGTTTTAATAGAGTGCCCATCCATCCATCCATTTTCTACCGCTTATTCCCTTCACATTTTAACAGATAGCAATTCCCTGTACCTGGCACTCGATATTGATATGCAACTGTACCAATTTTCATACTTTTTGTGTGTGTTCATGTGGTAATTAGGGTTAGTAATTGACCGAACCACCAAAAATCAAAGAAAAAATAGCCGCTGCTAACAAAGAAATAGCAGACACAAACAAAAAAGAGATAAACAGATAAGAAAGCAGTTTTAAGATGTAGATAAAGCTCTTCAACACTGAAAGAGAAAAAGTTTTTTAATTGCCATTCATGAAACAGGCATGAGAAAGTTCCGCAAAAATCTGGGTTTTTAAACATACATTTTTGCGACAAAATATCACTTCCGCATTTTGTTTTAAAAAAAAAAAAGAAATACTACATTTGTTACACGCTCTCCTCTGCTGCAGGTACTAGCTGTTTCCCTTGCCTAAACGCCGCACTGAGCTGGAGGACAAGCTAATTTGATTAGCAGCCATGTGGACATCCGTCAGTGCTGTGGCTTTGATGGGCGACAGAGGCGACAACATTTAAAGTTAAAAAGGTAAAAGTCCCAACAATTGTCACACACTCACTGGGTGTGGTGATATTTGTCCTCTGCATTTGACCCATCCCCATGTTCACCCCCTGGTAGGTGAGGGGAGCAGTGAGCAGCAGCGTGCGCCGCGCTCGGTAATCATAAGCTAGTTAGATAGTAAGCTAACTCGCATGCTTGTTTTGGTGCTCCAAAATAAATAGAAAAAAAGTTTAGATCTTGGTGAGAGCAGCGAAACAAACTGGTTTGTTAGCTAACCATCTAGCGCGCTTAATTGTTGTCGCCTCGGCTCACTCTCTGAGCCACAATGTTGACAGCTGTTCATCCATCCATCCATTTTCTACCGCTTGTCTCTCTCACTTTTCTGCTAATCTCATTTGGATAATTACAATCTGAACCCTGTCAGCTTTGAACCAGTTGTAGTTCTAGAGTATTTATTAGTAGCCGGCGAGAAAGTATATTTTTGACGTGACAAAAGCCGAGGGGGTGTGGCTACAGGATAGCGTTGCCAAACGGGAGATGTTTTCTGAGTTTTTTGCTTGAATGTTATGGAATTTTACATTACATCTTCAATGATAATAATGGTAGTAAATAGAGATGTCCGATAATATCGGACTGCCGATATTATCGGCCAATAAAAGCTTTAAAATTTAATATCGGAAATTATCGGTTTCAAAAAGTAAAATTTACGACTTTTTAAAACGCAGCTGTACACGGACAAAGGGAGAAGTACAGAGCGCCAATAAACCTTAAAGGCACTGCCTTTGCGTGCCGGCCCAGCCACATAATATCTCTTGGCTTTTCACACACACAAGTGAATGCAAGCATACTTGGTCAACAGCCATACAGGTCACACTGAGTGTGGCCGTATAAACAACTTTAACACTGTTACAAATATGCGCCACACTGTGAACCCACACCAAACAAGAATGACAAACACATTTCGGGAGAACATCTGCACCGTAACACAACATAAACACAACTGAACAGATACCCAGAACCCCTTGCAGCACTAACTCTTCCGGGACGCTACAATATACACCCTTGCTACCACCAAACCCCCCCCCCCCCACCTTGTAGCTCCTGGAAGAGTTAGTGCTGCAAAGGGTTCTGGGTATTTGTTGTGTTGTGTTTATGTTGTGTTACGGTGTGGATGTTCTCCCGAAATGTGTTTGTCCTTCTTGTTTGTTGTGGGTTCACAGTGTGGCGTATATTTCTAACAATGTTAAAGTTGTTTATACGGTCACCCTCAGTGTAACCTGTATCGCTGAAGATCAAGTATGCGTTGCATTCACTTGTGTGTGCGTGCCAGAGCCTCACTCGTTGGACTGGACAAAAGGGGACGTTACGATTCTCGGGAGGGGCACTGAAATTTGGGAGTCTCCCAAGAGGTTTGGCAAGTACGAGAATTGGCGGTGTACCGCGGCACTGCCGCTGTATATGATCGGCGGGCCAGGTCTAGTGTTATTTTGATATCGCCTCATGGGCCAAGTGAAATTACACGGCGGTCCAAATGTGGCCCGCGGGCCAGAGTTTGACACCCATGGGATAGGGGGTCTTAAACCGTGGCATTGTTGTGTGTGTGGACACGAATCAGGTTAGGTGGGATTTACGCTGGATAACTTTATCCAGCTTAGTGTAAACGAGACCTAAAAGACAACCAAAAGAGGTTGGTCCATGAGAATAAATGTAAAGGTAAACAATAAGGTAGAAAATGCAGTAAATGTAGTCTTGATTTTCAAAACCTTCTTTTGGGGTTTGCGTCGCAGATTTGCGTGTTTATAGAAATGTTCCTCTTTTTTTCCTCAAATGGTGCTCACATGACATTGAAAAGAAAAGAAAAGAAAACGACAAAAACATACACTGACCGAAAAAGCTCATTAGAATTAGGTGGCCAAATACCTGCCTGTGTACAATTAAGCCACGACTAGGTCGAGGAAAGTGGTCTTTAACCTGTCTAATGCAATCGAACATATAAATGAGCGTTAAAAGCAGATAACCACTCATAAAACTGTTTATTTTAAATGCAAACGTGAAGCCTCTTTAAAGGGAGTAGAAACGGGCGAGACACGGAGACCATTATAATAAAAACAACGATGTAATTTGATTATATAGAGACAAGTGTGTATGTGTGTGCGACAGAACAATGGCCAGTTCTTCCGCTTGCAAGTATCCAATCAAATGAAAGTGAATGTTGACTGACAACATATTCACCAAATGCAGGGAAAAGCTCAAATGTAAACGACATTGCTAGTCGTAGAGGAGCTATAGTAGCCATTTGATCGACGACACGTAAAGGCAACTGAACTGAACATAAAAAGGGCAAAACCACTAATTTAAAACAACCTGCCGGAAAAAAAGCAAGTCACAGAGCATTTTTGTTTATTTGGCGTATAATATTCGTGGTTATACGTTTCCTTTATTTAAAAGAGAATGCCGAGTCGTGTTTACTACCGCAAAGTGCGCACGGTGGTATTTTTTTTAAACGCGAACACTCGGTTGACCAGGCCTAACTGTGATTGAATTATGCAGTAAAGTTAGGGAATATATCGAATAAAATGCATAAATGAGTCATCAATAAGGGACAGGAGAGGCATAAGGAGACTTACCAAGAAGACAAGGCTGAGGAAGATGAGAATGGTCTTGGAGGTGATGATGCCGCAGTCCATGTTTGTGTGATGAGACAGCCCGGGCAAAGTCGCAGTGCTCCAACTGTTGCTCTGGCAGACCCTGAAGTGGTCACAAGGTTTCCAGTCAGGACTGCTCTGACGTCAGCAGGTCACATGATCTCCTCGCATGGGAGAAGGAGGAAGTCGCATTTCTCAACAACGCATGTAATCACGGATGTATTGTTTACTGTTTTCTGGTGCACTTTTAAAACCTTAAGACCGATGTCGGTGCGTCACGTATAATGTAAGCGGAAGCGTGTGGTTGGATTCTTTGAAAAAAAATAATGATAAAGAACACAAAAGAAAGGAATTATGCCAAAAAAAAGAATTAAAAAATCATTTAGCTGAAACTTTGCTTTAAATCAGGGGTGTCAAACTCATTTTATTTGGAGAAAAATGTACTCCCAAGTGGGGAGTAGATAACTTAAAGATAAAGACAACTTCAGATTGTTTTGTTTAAAAATATAACAAGCGCATTCTGAAAATGCCATCCATCCATCCATTTTCTTCCGCTTATCCGAGGTCGGGTCGCGGGGGCAGCAGCCTAAGCAGAGAAGCCCAGACTTCCCTCTCCCCAGCCACTTCGTCCAGCTCCTCCCGGGGGATCCCGAGGCGTTCCCAGGCCAGCCGGGAGACATAGTCTTCCCAATCAATCAATCAATGTTTATTTATATAGCCCTAAATTACAAGTGTCTCAAAGGGCTGTACAAGCCACAACGACATCCTCGGTACAGAGCCTACATACGGGCAAGGAAAACTCACCCCAGTGGGACGTCAATGGGAATGACTATGAGAAACCTTGGAGAGGACCGCATATGTGGGTAAACATTGTTTTGTTTTTTACATATGTAGCCTACATAGATACAAAGAATTGCTATTGCGACATCTAGTGGACACATTTAGAACAGCAGTTTCTTTCATTCAAAAATTTCAGGTTAATTTTTATACTTAGCAAACTCATCCCACGGGCCGGATAAAACCTGGCCTTACGTTTGACACCCCTGCTCTAAATCCTGAAGTATACAAAGATAAAACTATAAAAAGTCAACATAGATATAGAGTAGTCAGTGTACACTTTGTATAGCAGTAGATTTTCTTTCACCTTAAAAAATGTGTGTGCATGGTAAATAGGTTATATAAAGAAGGAGAGGGATATTAGGGCATTATTTTTGTAAAGCACTTTATGTTGCTGTAGAGGTTGCCCTCTAGTGGGTTCTTCGGACCACCACACACTGCCACGAGAGCCCGGATTTCAGGGTACAACACTGTTTTATTTGCATAAATATTGATGGGCTTTTGCTTTCCAGCAAAGTGTCTTTTCCTCAGTCTCTCTGGCTCCCACTCCCACCCCGTCTCGTTCCGGCTGCTGCTACTAAGGGCGACAGGTGATTAGACAACAACGCCCAGCTGGGCAATTCACTTACCTACCGCTGTCTTCGAGGCCGGTCCTTGCACACCCCGCTCCGTGGCAGGCCCGCAGGCCACGCCCCCCTCCACAGTTGCATTTTAAATGTATATTAAATTTCCTTTATTTAACCAGGTAAAGACTCATTGAGATTAAAATCTCTTTTTCAAGAGCGACCTTAAAAGTACTTTATAAAGTTTGATTTTATTTTGGCGAGACAATCATGTTTTCAGCTATATAGGTGAAAATGCTCGCATGTTGAGTCACCTTGCAGTGGGATAGTACAGTAATAAGGTTGTCCCCATACAATGTTTTAATTTCCGGTACGATACCCATATTGGAGCCTCGATATTGGTCGCTAACAATATTGATCCGATACGATATCGACAGGAATCATGCATACTTGTATCATTTTTGTGTGGAATGTTAGAAAAGGCTTGATCAAGGGGAATTATTCAAAAATAAAACAATGGTAGGTGAGAAAAACACCAACCTATTTATTATTAACCATCTGGAATGGATTGGACATATGCTGTCTTTAAATTGAAGTGGTGATTTTTTTGGGGGGGTGATATTAAAAAGTTAGTTAATGTCACACACACACTAGGTATGGTGTAATTATCCTCTGCATTTGACACATCCCTATATTCACCCACTGGGAGGTGAGGGGAGCAGTGAGCAGCAGTGGCCACTCTCGGGAATAATTTTGGTGATTTAACCCCTAATTCCAACCCTTGATGCTGAGCAATGGGTGCCATTTTTATAGTCTTTTGGTATGACTCGGTAGGGGTTTGAACTCACGACCTACCAGTCTCAGGGTGGACACACTTACCCAGGCCTGGGCAATTATTTTGACTCGGTGCCACATTTAGAGAAAAAAAGTGTCTGGGGGCCGGTATATCTATTTCTATGAACACTAATACAAAACCTCACAATAATGTCTGATTGAATGCTAAAAACGTTATGACAGACCGCCTTAAAAAACGTAATGGAATTTAACATTTTTCTACGAAGGATAAAACACTGAATATTGACAAAATATGAACGTCACACCCCCTTTTGATCGACTTTTACAACTTGTTGGTGTAACCATCATGAGCGTTCTGTTCAGGCATATTTCTTTTATATTTTGATAAATCATCATATTTATGTATTAGTACATTTCAATAGGTATTGATCAATCTTTAAGCTGTGCGTATTTGATTTCAGTTTGCTTTTGACATCTTATTTAGAATTGTAGTTGAAACTTTTACAACCTTGAGTTGTGCTCATGATGGCGTAACCAAACTAGATTATTTTGAATATTTATTCCCTTTTTTTTACATTTAGTATATCTAAATATACTGTGTTTTATGCTTTTTTTCTTTTTGGAACATGTACTATACATATAATACAATAAAGTCCCATATAAAATTATGTTAGCAATACTTTAATTTTGCCTTTGAAAGTAACACTCCAATGTCCTTTAGTGGAGCCGTACACACACAAACATATATATATATATATATATATATATATATATATATATATATATATATATATATATATATATATATATATATATATATATATATATATATATATATATATATATTACATTACTCATTGTTAAAAGTGTCCCTCTGAGGGAAACCATAACTGCGATGTGGCCCTCAATGAAAACGAGTTTGACACCCCTGCCCTAAAGTATAGACTCGTTACTGAGAGTAAAGCTTTTTTGCACAGTTTTAACCCCAGAATTCCCCCAAATTAAGTGGCAGGCTGTTAGGCGTTTGTAATAGGGTTGTTTAACTCGACATCGTAATGATGACGCCCGTTGACACGTCACCCGCTGCCGCGCGTAATTACGCATCGCACTGTATCCAAAAGCCGCTCAAGGCCCTGAACTATACGCGCGTAACTGAGAGTAAAGCTTTTTGTAGATGCCATGAGAAGAATCTTGTAAATCCAACCTACACCTGAAGCTGACGACCCCCCTCCAAAAAACACACCTGGAGAAAAGTCTTCCACGACATGTCTGTTCCAAAATCACGGAAGAAGTATGGAAAAAGAGGGGGGACCATGGTGTCCAACCTCATCCTGCACGCCCTCTCCTCATACGGGGGGGCGTCGGGCGTTTCCATGGCCGGCCTCAGGAGGGTCCTGAAGGCCAATGGCTACAACGTGACCAGGAACAGACGCACAATCCGCCTCGCAGTCCGCAGGCTGCATGCCAGAAAGTACATCCTGCGCACCAGGGGCACAGGCGCCAGGGCCTCATATAAGATCAATCCTTACTCACCTCGCAGGAGGAGGAGGATGGGGAGAGGAAGGAGGCAAGGAGGGAGGAGTACTAGCAGGAGTGTGAGCAGAAGGAGGGCGAGCAGAAGGAGGGCGAGCAGAAGGAGAGTTAGTAGAAGGAGAGTCACTAGAAGGAGAGTTAGTAGAAGGAGAGTGGGCAGAAGACCAAGGAGCAGAAGGAGAGTAAGGAGGAGGCGAAGGAGGATGGTCAGAGTGAGGAGGAGGAGCAGGAGAAGGAGAACCAGGAGGCCTCGCCCCAGAAGAAGAAGACGCACTCCTATGAGGAGGAGAGCCACTAGGAGGAGAGGGAGGAGGAGGAGAGTTGCACCGAGAAGGATCAGAAGGGTCCGCAGAGCCAGGCAGAGGAGAGTCAGACCAAGGACATACAGGAGAAGGAGGAGGATGTAAGGCTCCTCAAGTCATCCACAACTAACTGATAGACTGTTTTTTTTTTTTAATATATACTCAGAAATGTATTTTACTCCACCTGCTGTTTGAAAAACTGTCATATGTGTACAAATATAATATGACAAAAAAAAAATAAAAAAGGTATACAGACCAGGGGTGTCAAACTAATTTTAGATCGAGGGCCACATGGGGGAAAATCTACGCCCAAGTGGGCCGAACTGGTCAAATCACGGCACGATAACTTTAAAAATAAAGACAACTTCAGATTTGTTTTCTTTGTTTAAAAATCAATCAATCAATGTTTATTTATATAGCCCTAAATCACAAGTGTCTCAAAGGGCTGCACAAGCCACAATGACATCCTCGGTACAGAGCCCACGTAAGGGCAAGGAAAACTCACCCCAGTGGGACGTAGATGTGAATGACTATGAGAAACCTTGGAGAGGACCGCATATGTGGGTAACCTCCCCCCCTCTAGGGGAGACCGAAAGCAATGGATGTCGAGTGGGTCTGACATAGTATTGGGAAAGTCCAGTCCATAGAGGATCTAACATAATAGTGAGAGTCCAGTCCATAGTGGAGTCAGCAGGAAACCATCCAGAGCGGAGACGGGTCAGCAGCGCAGAGATGTGCTCAATCGATGCACAGGCGAGCGGTCCACCCCGGGTCCCGACTCTGGACAGCCAGCACTTCATCCATGGCCACCGGAAAAATAGAACAAGCACATTCTGAAAATGTAAAATTCATGTTGTTTTTTTTACACTTACATGTTGCGGTTTAGTGTGAATGTTGCCTGTCTATCTGTGTTGGCCCCTGTGGCGACTTGTCCAGGGTGTACCCCGCCTTCCGCCCGAATGCAGCTGGGATAGGCTCCAGCACCCCCCGCGACCCCGAAAGGGAGAAGCGGTAGGAAAAGGATGGATGGATGGATGGATGGATGTTGCGGTTTAGAGTATTCTACTTTTATTTGTCGTTATACTTTCTGAATGAATTATGTGATAATGTTCATCTGTTAACTTTCTATCTATATCAAGATGGAAAAATAATGTAAAAATCCAATTGCATGATGTTATTTATGTAGTTTGCTCGTTTTCCTCTAACACAGTGGTTCTTAACCTTGTTGGAGGTACCGAACCCCACCAGTTTCATATGCGCATTCACCGAACCCTTTAATGAAAAATATATATATATATATTTTTTCAAATTCAAGACAAAGTTATGTTTTTGGTAACACTTTAGTATAGGGAACAAATTCTAAGTAACAAAGACTTAATTTTGAGTTTTTTTGGACACTAAGGGAACATATTCTAAATAACAAAGACTTAATTTACTGGTTAGGGTTAGGATTAGAGGGTTATGTTTATAATAAGGCCATGCTGAATAAGGCATTAATAAGTACTTAATAATGCCTAGTTAAGAGTCAATATGTTACTAATTTGCATGTTAATAAGCAACAAATTAATGGTGAATATGTTCCCATATACCATGTTTTTAAATGAACCGTGCAAGAACATCACCTTGTTCAAAGAACAAAACCAACACAGTGCATGAACTCACAACAAATTACACACCTGCAAATCAGTCTGACTTCTGCTGTTGCCGTATCCTTAATACGCCGATAGGGAGAAGTTTTTATTCACACGATGAGTTGGGTGTGTTTTGACCTCCGCCGAACCCCTGAGCCCGACTCACCGAACCCCTAGAGTTCGATCGAACCCAGGTTAAGAACCAGTGCTCTAACATCATGTGGTTTATTTTTTGTACATATGTAGCATCATCTACAACGATAAAAATAATTGCTATTATGACATCTAGTGGACACATTTAGAATAGCAGTTTCTTTCATTAAAAAATTTCGGCTCATTTTTATACTTGGCAAACTCATCCCGCGGGCCGGATAAAACCTGTTCGCAGGCCTGATCCGGCCATTGGGCCGTACGTTTGACACATCTGCCTTGAATTGATTGACTTTTAAAGCACACCAGACTTCAAAGTTCTAATTCAATAAAATCACTTGAAATAAATGATCTGTATGTGCAGATGAATCAGCCACCGAACAGTATCGGCTAATTTTTGTGAAATAGTATATCATCATTGCCGATTATTGACTTTTGAAGTCGATCACAAATGTAGATCCCCTCTGTCCCTATGTGAAGTGAAGTATATTATATTTATATAGCGCTTTTTCTCTAGTGACTCAAAGCGCTTTAACATAGTGAAACCCAATATCTAAGTTACATTTAAACCAGTGTGGGTGGCACTGGGAGCAGGTGGGTAAAGTGTCTTGCCCAAGGACACAACGGCAGTGACTAGGACGGCAGAAGCGGGGATCGAACCTGGAACCCTCAAGTTGCTGGCACGGCCACTCTACCAACCCCATGTATTTTCACTCCTCTAAGCTAATAATCACCATAATGGCAAATAAATTGCGTTTTTTAGTAGCTAAGTATCAGTATCAGGTATCATTATCACCGGGGGATGAGGCCAAACATGTTATACAGACTGAGAGAAAGCCAGGAGTAGGCATGCTAATAACTTAAGCTAACTGCTAGCTTTAAACAACATTAAGAAACAAGTGTTTAGAAAAATTTAGGAAATGTATCACAACAAAAAGTAAGCAGTTACGAACAGGAAATTAACAAGTCAACATTGCCACAGTCGATACCAAATATTGTATTGTAAATGATCGACACTAAAGTGATTAGGACGATATTTTATTTTCCTAAAAATATATACAGTATATTTTTTGTTTTTGTTAATGTTTCCAGACTCGGGGCATTAATTCCCTACATGGACACATGTGAGGACTTTGAGGGCAAAACCCAAATGATTTAAATGAGTAGTAGACAGTAGTTTTCACTTTTGTTTAGTTATTGTGTATTGACTTTGTGTTGCTGTTATTAACACTCACATAAAATAAAAGAATACAGTAAATACATTTAATCGGTATTGGCTGATCTCACTCATAGTTGATCGGTATCAGAATCAGCATCATAAACCCTGATCGGAAAATCCCGAATCTAAACAGTTTGCATAAACAACATCCTAATGCAAGTTAACCACCATGACGCCAATAAGGGTGTGCACAGCAATATATTTGCAGAGCAATACCTCCACCTAGTGGCATTTTGTAGCTATTGCTAAAATAAAAGATTATTTGGCATAATTTACAGGCCTGCCTTGGTTTTTGTATCCCCATTTTTCATAAGACTGTTTTTTTTTTAATGCAAAATGTTACAGGAGTTTTTTAATGTCTTATTGCCCTGCAAAACACTGTGTGTAAAAAAACAAACCCACAGAACAATTTATATGTTTAATATAAAAACTTTGTAGCTTGGTACATCTTTTTACACATATTTGAGCAAACAAACACTGATTTTTACTCTATTATCTAGTACAGGGGTCTCCAAACTACTGCCCGCGGGCCAGATCCGGCCCGCTAGCATCCAAAATCCGGCCCACGGGAAGTCCCAAGTAAAAAAAAATAAAAAAATAAATATATATATTATTTAAAATAATCTGTCCTTTCAAATCCATTGTCTACCGCTTAGTCGCTCAGGCAAATCATATTGTCTAAAAATGCATTTTCCCATCGATAACGTGACATCATCGCGCAAACGCACGCCTTTTCAGTCAATTAGTGGAATAACTGAAAACATGTTTTATTTTCTAGTTTCTTCAAAATAGCCACCCTTTGCTGTGATTACTGCTTTGCACACTCTTGGCATTCTCTTGAGCTTCAAGCACACCTTCTTCAGGTGACTACCTCTTGAAGCTCATCGAGAGAATGCCAAGAGTGTGCAAAAAAGTAATCGGAGCATAGACTGGCTATTTTGAAGAAACGAGAATGTAAAACATATTTTCAGTTATCTCACCTTTTTTTTTTGTTAAGTACATAAGTCTACATGTGTTCATTCATAGTTTTGATGCCTTCAGTGACAATCTACAATGTAAATAGTCATGAAAATAAAGAAAACATATTGAATGAGAAGGTGTTTTATATATATATATATATATATATATATATATATATATATATATATATATATATATATATATATATATATATATATATATATATAAAACATATATATATATATATATATATATATATATATATAAAACATATATATATATATATATATATATATATATATATATATATATATATATATATATATATAAAACACATATATATATATATATATATATATATATATATATATATATATATATATATATATATATATATATATATATATATATATATATATATATATATATATATATATATATATATATATATAGAGAGAGAGAGAGAGAGCAAAGACTGGCTATTTTGAAGAAACGAGAATGTAAAACATGTTTTCAGTTATCTCACCTTTTTTTTGTTAAGTACATAAGTCTACATGTGTTCATTCATAGTTTTGATGCCTTCAGTGACAATCTACAATGTAAATAGTCATGAAAATAAAGAAAACATATTGAATGAGAAGGTGTTTTATATATATATATATAAAACATATATATATATATATATATATATATATATATATATATATATATATATATATATATAAAACATATATATATATATATATATATATATATATATATATATATATATATATATATATATATATATATAAAACACCTTCTCATTCAATATGTTTTCTTTATTTTCATGACTATTTACATTGTAGATTGTCACTGAAGGCATCAAAACTATGAATGAACACATGTAGACTTATGTACTTAACAAAAAAAAGGTGAGATAACTGAAAACATGTTTTACATTCTCGTTTCTTCAAAATAGCCAGTCTTTGCTCTCTCTCTCTCTCTCTCTCTCTCTCTCTCTCTCTATATATATATATATATATATATATATATATATATACATATAATATATATATATATATATTTATATATTACGGCCAAATTGTTTTAACCCAATGCGGCCCCCCGAGTCAAAAAGTTTGGGGACTCCTGAGCTAGTATTAACATACATTAAGAGACTGTATATATGAATGCTCCTGTAAAATTATCAGTAAATCTTGTTTTACATAAAATAATTTACAGTACATTGAATGATAAATCTCACCAGAAGGTGGCAGTCACGTATCAGCAGGCACATGTACAGACATAAGAAGAGTACCGAAAAGTGTACAAACAGCCAAAACAATAAAGACAAAATTTCATGTTTTAATCAAGATCAAATGGAATCTATAATACAGAATGAGTGCAATCTGTAATTATTTGTATAGATTAAGAGAGAAAAAGCATCACTTGTGTGTTGTGTTATGTGTACAGGATGAGGAGACGTCACAGACAACAGGGGCGTAGTATTATGCTCTATTTATTTATATATATGAAGTATATAAATAAATAATAATATTAAATAAAGAAAGGAATGGAGTGTGACAAAATCCAAGAGTGTATTGTGTGTGACTATGTGTGGAGATTAGCTGTTGAGTGTTACCGGAGTGTTGAGCGAGAGGCAGCAAGTCCAAAAGGGGCAGGGCAGGCTCGTTGATCCGTGAGCAGGCAGGAAGTCGGGGCTATAGCGAGGCGTCGAAGGTCCGTTTCCAAGCGGGAGGTCGAGATCCAAGAGGCATCCAAGGAAACAGAGGGAACGCAGGAAAACGAGACACACAGCTCAAAACGTGGAACGAAGGCAGACTGCAGGGAGTACGACAAGGAAGACACGAGACCAATCAAACACGACGGTGGAGAAACAGAGAGAATGCATAGAGCTTCATTAGTCGGCTTACTGTACGGGAACAGATGACTACATTCTGGCGCGGGATAGCAGGTTGTGCAGGCTTATGAAGGCAGGTCAGATGATCAGCTTCAGGTGCGCTGATTGCCGGTGATTGATTGTAGCTGTGCACCGGCGCAGCCTCTGCTGGAGTGGCGCGCGCAGGTGCGCTCTTGGAGGCTCAATCAGCGGAGCGCACTGATGAGTGCGCATTGGAATGCACACTGGCCGTGACACACAGGCGTCAAAGTCAAGGCCCAGGGACCACAGCTGGCCAGTCACATCATTTGTTCGTTGCTCGTGAAAGCCTGGAAAAGAAATAATTTTGATACAATAGTATATTTAATAATACATTTCATATTTTTATTAATAATAATAATACAAATCAATAAAGCACTTCAGCATTGTTGTCTAAACACAGCAACATGATCGTTGTATTTCCTGTTTGGTCTGTGTTTTGAAACACCTTTACTTTCTGTTCCATGTCCTGCCAGCACACGAGACGCTCATTGTCAATTAGTTTTATCTTGTTGCACCTGTTTCCCGCCTTCAGGGCTGAATTATGCTGCATTCCAGAACTGGGTGGCCAGAACAAGTGCATGCACAATACAGATCGTATAGGCAGCAAAGGCTTGAATTGAGCATGAACGATGGATGCGTGGTCTGGGTTGCAAGAGTAATCATTCCCAAAAGAGGACAGAACTTTATTTTGAAAGTTACACCAAATGCACCCTGGCATTTCCAGGATGAAGGGCCTAGCACACTCCTATGTATGGGGGCCAAGATGGACTCTGACATTGAGCAGGAAGTCCAGACATGTCAGGCTTGCTTTTTGTTACCTTTGTTACTTTTAATGTTGCTCTTAATGATGTAATGTCCAATATGTCCAGTCTGTTTTGTGGTGTGGCCAAAGGTTCTGTTCTGGGCTTCTGTTCTGTTTTATTTTTGTTGTATCTGATGCTTGGGAGGTTAAACAGTAGTTTTAAAAATGTTTCTTATCATTTCTATGCAGATGATATTCAACTGTTATGCTCCTTCAATGATTTAGAGTTTCACTTGTTGTCTGAGTTCTTGGAGTGCGTAAACTGGTTGTCCTCAAATTTCTTCCAGATAATTTCTAACAAAAAGGAAACTCTGATAATTGCTCCCGATAAAAAGATCCCCCTGATCAAGAACTCCCTTGGTGCTCTTGTTGCATCTGTTAAAAGCAGCCTCAGAAACCTTGGGTTTGTGTTTGATCAGTCAATGTCTTCGGAGGGTCACTGCCGTCAACTGACCAAAAACAGTTTTTATCATCTCAGAAATGTTTCTAAAGTGAGAAATGTGGATCTCAAAGAATCATTCACACGTTAATTTTATCTCGTATTGACTATTGCAATTCTCTTTTCACTCTTTTCAACAAGTAAACGCTAAAGAGACTTCAGACGGTACAAAATGCAGCTGCCAGACTTTTGACCGGTGCACCCAGAACAGCCCATATTACCCCCGTTTTATCCAGTCTTCATTGACTTCCAGTTAAATTCCACATTGAGTTTAAAATTTTAGTCCTGACATTCCGTGCATTGCACGGTGGGGCCCCTCATTACATCACTGACTTGCTATGCCTCTACTCTTCAGGGCGCAGCATCCGGTCTTCAGGCCAGGGTCTTCTAAAAAGATCCCCAAAACTCGTTTTAAAACCCATGGAGATCTGGCATCCCATTGATTATGCAGGTCCATTCTTAGGAAAAATATTTTTGATCATTGTGGACGCACACTGGAAATGGATGGATGTATATCCCACAGGAACAGCCACGAGCCAAGCAACCATCGAGAAACTAAGGCAATGTTTCAGCACACATGGTTTGCCTCAAGTGATTGTGTCGGCTAATGGAACCTGTCTTACGAGCCAGGAATTTGGAGTCTTCCCTAAACAGAACGGCATACAACACATCACCTCTGCGCACTTTCACCCCTCTACGAATGGCCTCGCGGAAAGGGCCATACAGTCCTTCAAACAAGGAATGCACAAAATAAAAGGAGATACATTGGAAACGAAAGTTGCTAGATTTCTCTTAAAGGCCTACTGAAATGAATTTTTTTTATTTAAACGGGGATAGCAGATCCATTCTATGTGTCATACTTGATAATTTTGCGATATTGCCATATTTTTGCTGAAAGGATTTAGTATAGAACAACGTCGATAAAGTTCGCAACTTTTGGTCTCTGATAAAAAAAAACCTTGCCCCTACCGGAAGTAGCGTGACGTTGTCAGTTGTTCACTCCTTCATATTTTCCTATTGTTTTCAACACAGCTAGAGCTATTCGGACCGTGAAAGTGACGATTACCCCATTAATTTGAGCGAGGATGAAAGATTCGTGGACGAGGAACGTTAGAGTGACGGACTAGAATGCAGTGAAATACATTTTTTTTTCCGCTCTGACCGTAACTTAGGTACAAGCTGGCTCATTGGATTCCACTCTCTCCTTTTTCTATTGTGGATCACGGATTTGTATTTTAAACCACCTCGGATACTATATCCTCTTGAAAATGAGAGTCGAGAACGCGAAATGGACATTACAGTGCCTTTTATCTCCACGACAATACATCGACGGAGCTCTTTAGCATCTTTAGCATGAGCTAACGTGATAGCATCTGTCTCAAATGCAGATAGAAACAAAATAAATAAATCCCTGACTGGAAGGATAGACAGAAGATCGACAATACTATTAAACCATGTACATGTAACTACACGGTTAATAGATCTCAGCCTGGCAAAGCTTAACAATGCTGTTGCTAACGACGCTAAGGCTAACTTAGCAACCGGAGCTCACAGAGCTATGATAAAAACATTAGCGCTCCACCTACGCCAGCCAGCCCTCATCTGCTTTGCCCAGCAACACCCGTGCTCACCTGCGTTCCAGCGATTGATGGCGCGACGAAGGACTTCACCAGATCATCTGTGCGGTGGGTCTGCTAGCATCGGCTAGGCGTCTGCTAGCATCGGCTAGGCGTCTGCTAGCATCGGCTAGGCGTCTGCTATCCGAGTAAGTGGTCCTTGTGTTGCTACAGCCACCTACAACGTTCTTCTTTGCAGCCTCCATTGTTCATTAAACAAATTGCAAAAGATTCACCAACACAGATGTCCAGAATACTGTGGAATTATGAAATGAAAACATAGCTTTTTTGTATTGTATTCAATGGAGAAGGCATACCTCTGTTCCTCGGGCTACGACACGTGCATACGTCATCCTTCGAAGGCTTTTTCAACCGGAAGTGTGGCGGGAAATTTAAAATTGCACTTTATAAGTTAACCCGGCCGTATTGGCATGTGTTGCAATGTTAAGATTTCATCATTGATATATAAACTATCAGACTGCGTGGTCGGTAGTAGTGGATTTCAGTAGGCCTTTAAATTACACAATAACGCCACAAACGACCATGAGCTTGTCACCTGCCGAGATGCTCGTGTCTCGAAGACTGAGGTCCACCTTGGATCTGCTGCTGCCAGACGTGAAATCAAGGATCCGTAGAAAGCAGCTTAAGAAAAAATAGCAAGCTATAGACCGTAGGTGGAGGAGCTTTACACCAGGGGATGTGATGTACATAAATTACAGGATACCAGCTGTCTTTGAAGAAAACATGGGACTAGTGCCCTACACAGCCCAAACAGGAGATGGACGTACAGTGAGATGCCGCGTTAATCAAGTCCGCAGGCGACAATCAGCTGAGGCCGAAAAACCCTTGACTGGAAGGATACGGGAACCGACTGACCTTATGGCTCCAACACTTCCATTGGAGTTTTCTCCAGAGGGACCGGCTGTCCCTACTTCTGTACAAGAATGCACAAAATAAAAGGAGATACATTGGAAACGAAAGTTGCTAGATTTCTCTTCAATTACAGAGTAACGCCACAAACGACCACGGGCTTGTCACCTGCCGAGATGCTCATGTCTCGAAGACTGAGGTCCACCTTGGATCTGCTGCTGCCAGACGTGAAATCAAAGATCCGTAGCAAGCATCTTAAGAAAAAAGAACAGCAAGACATACACCGTAAGTGGAGGAGCTTTACACCAGGGGATGAGGTGTACATAAGAAATTACAGGATACCAGCTGTCGTTGAAGAAAACACGGGACCAACACAGCCCAAACAGGAGATGGACGTACAGTGAGAAGCCACGTCAATCAAGTCTCCAGGAGACAAACAGCTGAGACCGAAAAACCCTTGACTGGAAGGATATGGGAACCGACTGAGCTTATGGGTCCAACACTTCCATTGGAGTTTTCTCCAGAGGGACCGGCTGTCCCTACTTCTGTACAAGAATGCACAAAATAAAAGGAGATACATTGGAAACGAAAGTTGCTAGATTTCTCTTCAATTACAGAGTAACGCCACAAACGACCACGGGCTTGTCACCTGCCGAGATGCTCATGTCTCGAAGACTGAGGTCCACCCTGGATCTGCTGCTGCCAGACGTGAAATCAAAGATCCGTAGCAAGCATCTTAAGAAAAAAGAACAGCAAGACATACACCGTAAGTGGAGGAGCTTTACGCCAGGGGATGAGGTGTACATAAGAAATTACAGGATACCAGCTGTCGTTGAAGAAAACACGGGACCAACACAGCCCAAACAGGAGATGGACGTACAGTGAGAAGCCACGTCAATCAAGTCTCCAGGAGACAAACAGCTGAGACCGAAAAACCCTTGACTGGAAGGATATGGGAACCGACTGAGCTTATGGGTCCAACACTTCCATTGGAGTTTTCTCAAGAGGGGCCGGCTGTCTTTACTCCTGTACAAAATGATGTCTTCACACCTGAGAGATCTCCGGACAGCAGTGCAGGGTTTCCAGGAGACACAGGAGTCGTATCTACACCTGTCCAGTCAAGTTCCTGCTTATTTGAGAGACTTTGTTAGGTCATGGCGAGATCCCACAAAAAAGAACAAGAATGCGCTCTGGGACTTGCTGGAAGGCTGGTAGTCCACCCACCTTCCTAGATAGTTAAACATTTTAAAAAATGGGAAAAAGTACATTCCTGTGTTGCTGTATATGTCAGTATTGTTTGATGGTAAACATTTTTTCTGCAGGAGCCACCAAGTGATTATAGTAGAAGTAATTAGTTAAATGCCTAGGTTAGTGGTACTATCCTAAAAATGGGACCCGCTACCTCCCTGCTTGGAACTCAACGTCAAGGGTTGGAATTGGGGGTTAAATCACCAAAATGATTCCCGAGCACGGCCACCGCTGCTGCTCACTGCTCCCCTCACCTCCGAGGGGGTGGAACAGGGGGATGGGTCAAACGCAGAGGGTAATTTCACCACACCTAGTGTGTGACTGATTAACTTTAACTTTAACTTTAAGGGGGAGGAAGATATGGTTATGTAGTTTCAGTAGAAGCATTTAAGTCCCATCTTAAAACTCATTTGTATAATCTAGCCTTTAAATAGACCCCCCTTTTTTAGACCAGTTGATCTGCCGTTTCTTTTCTTCTCTCCTCTTCTCCCCTGTCCCTTGCGAGGGGGAGTTGCATAGGTCCGGTGGCCATGGATGAAGTGCTGGCTGTCCAGAGCCGGGACCCCGGGTGGACCACTAGCCTGTGCATCGGTTGGGGACATCTCTGCGCTGCTGACCCGTCTCCGCTCGGGATGGTTTCCTGTTGGCCCCGCTGTGGACTGGACTCCCGCTGATGTGTTGGATCCACTGTGGACTGGACTTTCACAATGTTATGTCAGACCCACTCGACCTCCGTTGCTTTCGGTCTCCCCCAGAGGGGGGGGGGGGGGGGGGGGGTTACCCACATATGCGGTCCTCTCCAAGGTTTCTCATAGTCATTCACCGACGTCCCACTGGGGTGAGTTTTTCCTTGCCCGTATGTGGGCTCTGTACCGAGGATGTCGTTGTGGCTTGTACAGCCCTTTGAGACACTTGTGATTTAGGGCTATATAAATAAACATTGATTGATGATTGATAGTTAATTACCTGCAGTTCTAACCCACACCACATGGGGGCATGCTTAGCTTATTTTGCTTATAGCTTGAGCTAGAGGTGTCCTGCCTTGTGCTGACTGAGAGCTAGTTAATAAAATGACATCCTGCTTGAACAATTGGTTCCCTGATTATATATAACCCACTAAGTTAACACACTTTCTAATACGGCTCTGCCTTGGAAACTTTGTATCTGTAAGTATTATGCAACTACAATTATTCGATATTTGTTATTATCTAAAAATGTTGTTTATTTTTTACTGCAACATTGTTCAATTAAGGAAGTGCTTCCCATTTATTTTCCCGGTACGCCCTCCCTAGGAACAAGAAAACATTTATTTCATAAACTCAATAAATAGTAACACATTTAAATTGAACTCCAACATTAGCTAAATAGTACAATGTATACAACAACAACAAACAAAATAAAAAATATTAAAACAATGTGTGCTGATTTTTTTCAGGATTGATGGCTACCAATGAGTAAATTATTTTTAGTGCACAGCTTTTTCGAAGCGGGGTTGGAAGCATGACTGTTTCACTGTTACTTTGGAACAGTGAAACTCATGGGAATAATCACTGAATGGAGAACTGGGGGTGGGATTAAATAAATGATCTTCTTCCCACTCCCTTTCAGGCAAAACTGGACAATCATGCATTACATACTGTACATTACCTTTTGCACTATATTAATTTATATTATTATATGTTGTCAACTTTGTACTTTTTATTTTAATTTTTTTATGTCATTGCCTGAAATAAAAAAAAAAAAAAAAAAAAAAAATGAATGAATGATACTAATAAAGCATTTTACCCTGGTCATATGTAAATAAACAGTTTTGACACCAATTATCTTAATTATTTTTTTTTGGTAACACTTTAGTATGGGGAACATATTCACCATTAAATAGTTGCTTATTAAAGTAACACATACTTAATTTAGAGTTATAAATAGTAAATGGACACTAGGGGAACATATAAGGGTTAGGGTTAGGGTTAGGGTTACTAATAAGCAATAATTGTGAGGTTATTGAGGGAAGACTCTTAGTTAATGGCTTACTGGTTGTATAATAAGGCCATGCAGAATAAGGCAAAATAACACATACTTGATTTAGAGTTATTTGGACACTAGGGGAACATATAAGGGTTAGGGTGAGGGTTAGGGTTACTAATACCTCTAACTTATAATAATAATTCACCCCTATACAATATCATACCCTAATAGGACAGAATAGGGCTGCAAGGCTGGTTCTGGGTTGTTCACTAAGAACCAATGTTAACCAAATGCATGCTTCTCTTTCCTGGCTAACAGTGCATAACAGGTTGTCAGCTAATAACTAGTAGGGCTGCGAATCTTTGGGTGTCCCACGATTCGATTCAATATCGATTCTTGGGGTCACGATTCGATTCAAAATCGATTATTTTCGATTCAACGCGATTCTCGATTCAAAAACGATATTTTCCCGATTCAAAACGATTCTCTATTCATTCAATACATAGGATTTCAGCAGGATCTACCCCAGTCTGCTGACATGCAAGCAGAGTAGTAGACTTTTGTAAAAAGCTTTTATAATTGTAAAGGACAATGTTTTATCAACTGATTGCAATAATGTAAATTTGTTTTAACTATTAAATGAACCAAAAATATGACTTATTTTATCTTTGTGAAAATATTGGACACAGTGTGTTGTCAAGCTTATGAGATGCGATGCAAGTGTAAGCCACTGTGACACTATTGTTCTATTATTTTATTTTTTATAAATGTCTAATGATAATGTCAATGTGGGATTTTTAATCACTGCTATGTTGAAATTGTAACTAATATTGATAATATTCATTTTTGTTTCACTACTTTTGGTTTGTTCTGTGTCGTGTTTGTGTGTCCTCTCAATTGCTCTGTTTATTGCTGTTCTGAGTGTTGCTGGGTCGGGTTTGGTTTTGGAATTGGATTGCATTGTTATGGTATTGCTGTGTATTGTTTTGTTGGATTGATTAATTGAAAAAAAAAAAAAAAAAATTAAAAAAGGGAAAAAAATCAATAAATTAAATTTAAAAAAAAAATCGATTTTTTAAAAATGAGAATCGATTCTGAATCGCACAACGTGAGAATCGCAATTCGAATTCGAATCCGAATCAATTTTTTCCCACACCCCTGTTGTACAGGATTGCTTATTATTTTCATTGGACAGTAGTCTGTTTATTTCAATTCTTAGTTTTTTTTTCTTAATTACCTCTTGTGTAATTTATTTTTACCCCATATTTGTTCCCACTATACCGCACCTTAAATTGGAGTCCTTAATCTCGTGATATGCAAATATAATGACAATAAAGTCCATTCTATTCTATTCTATTCTATTCTATTCTGTTTTAATAAGCAATAATTGTGAGGTTATTGAGGGAAGAGTTTTAGTTAATGGCTTACTGGTTGTATAATTAGGCCATGCAGAATAAGGCAAAATAACACATATTTAATTCAGAGTTATTTGGACACTAGGGGAACATATAAGGGTTAGGGTGAGGGTTAGGGTTACTAATACCTCTAATTTATAATAATAATTCACCCCTATACAATATCCTACCCTAATACCCTACTGTGCAACATTACCCTTCGAGTGCAATTTATTACTCCGGTACTCTTGTCTTGTTCTGTATATTGTACAGTATTTAGTGGTTTGTATATTGTACAGGATTGCTTAATATTTTTTATTGGATAGTAGTCTGTTTATTTTGTAATTTATTTTGACCCCATATTTGTTCCCAGTACCGCACCTTAAATTGGAATCCTTAATCTTGTTATATGCAAATATAATGACAATAAAGTCCATTCTATTCTATTCTATTCTATTCTATTCTATTCTATTAAGCAATAATTGTGAGGTTATTGAGGGAAGACTCTTAGTTAATGGCTTACTGGTTGTATAATTAGGCCATGCAGAATAAGGCAAAATAACACATATTTAATTTAGAGTTATTTGGACACTAGGGGAACATATAAGGGTTAGGGTGAGGGTTAGGGTTACTAATACCTCTAATTTATAATAATAATTCACCCCTATACAATATCCTACCCTAATACCCCACTGTGCAACATTACCCTTCGAGTGCAATTTATTACTACGGTACTCTTGTCTTGTTCTGTATATTGTACAGTATTTAGTGTTTTGTATATTGTACAGGATTGCTTAATATTTTTTATTGGATAGTAGTCTGTTTATTTTGTAATTTATTTTGACCCCATATTTGTTCCCACTATTGCACCTTAAATTGGAGTCCTTAATCTTGTTATATGCAAATATAATGACAATAAAGTCCATTCTATTCTATTCTATTCTATTCTATTCTATTCTATTCTATTCTATTCTAATAAGCAATAATTGTGAGGTTATTGAGGGAAGACTCTTAGTTAATGGCTTACTGGTTGTATAATTAGGCCATGCAGAATAAGGCAAAATAACACATATTTAATTTAGAGTTATTTGGACACTAGGGGAACATATAAGGGTTAGGGTGAGGGTTAGTGTTACTAATACCTCTAATTTATAATAATAATTCACCCCTATACAATATCCTACCCTAATACCCTACTGTGCAACATTACCCTTCGAGTGCAATTTATTACTCCGGTACTCCTGTCTTGTTCTGTATATTGTACAGTATTTAGTGGTTTGTATATTGTACAGGATTGCTTAATATTTTTTATTGGATAGTAGTCTTTTTATTTTGTAATTTATTTTGACCCCATATTTGTTCCCAGTACAGCACCTTAAATTGGAGTCCTTAATCTTGTTATATGCAAATATAATGACAATAAAGTCCATTCTATTCTATTCTATTCTATTCTATTCTATTCTATTCTATTCTATTCTATTCTAATAAGCAATAATTGTGAGGTTATTGAGGGAAGACTCTTAGTTAATGGCTTACTGGTTGTATAATTAGGCCATGCAGAATAAGGCAAAATAACACATATTTAATTTAGAGTTATTTGGACACTAGGGGAACATATAAGGGTTAGGGTGAGGGTTAGGGTTACTAATACCTCTAATTTATAATAATAATTCACCCCTATACAATATCCTACCCTAATACCCCACTGTGCAACATTACCCTTCGAGTGCAATTTATTACTCCGGTACTCTTGTCTTGTTCTGTATATTGTACAGTATTTAGTGTTTTGTATATTGTACAGGATTGCTTAATATTTTTTATTGGATAGTAGTCTGTTTATTTTGTAATTTATTTTGACCCCATATTTGTTCCCAGTACCGCACCTTAAATTGGAGTCCTTAATCTTGTTATATGCGAATATAATGACATTAAAGTCCATTCTATTCTATTCTATTCTATTCTATTATATTCTATTCTATTCTGTTTTAATAAGCAATAATTGTGAGGTTATTGAGGGAAGACTTTTAGTTAATGGCTTACTGGTTGTATAATTAGGCCATGCAGAATAAGGCAAAATAACACATATTTAATTCAGAGTTATTTGGACACTAGGGGAACATATAAGGGTTAGGGTGAGGGTTAGCGTTACTAATACCTCTAATTTATAATAATAATTCACCCCTATACAATATCCTACCCTAATACCCCACTGTGCAACATTACCCTTCGAGTGCAATTTATTACTACGGTACTCTTGTCTTGTTCTGTATATTGTACAGTATTTAGTGTTTTGTATATTGTACAGGATTGCTTAATATTTTTTATTGGATAGTAGTCTGTTTATTTTGTAATTTATTTTGACCCCATATTTGTTCCCACTATTGCACCTTAAATTGGAGTCCTTAATCTTGTTATATGCAAATATAATGACAATAAAGTCCATTCTATTCTATTCTATTCTATTCTATTCTATTCTATTCTATTCTATTCTAATAAGCAATAATTGTGAGGTTATTGAGGGAAGACTCTTAGTTAATGGCTTACTGGTTGTATAATTAGGCCATGCAGAATAAGGCAAAATAACACATATTTAATTTAGAGTTATTTGGACACTAGGGGAACATATAAGGGTTAGGGTGAGGGTTAGTGTTACTAATACCTCTAATTTATAATAATAATTCACCCCTATACAATATCCTACCCTAATACCCTACTGTGCAACATTACCCTTCGAGTGCAATTTATTACTCCGGTACTCCTGTCTTGTTCTGTATATTGTACAGTATTTAGTGGTTTGTATATTGTACAGGATTGCTTAATATTTTTTATTGGATAGTAGTCTTTTTATTTTGTAATTTATTTTGACCCCATATTTGTTCCCAGTACAGCACCTTAAATTGGAGTCCTTAATCTTGTTATATGCAAATATAATGACAATAAAGTCCATTCTATTCTATTCTATTCTATTCTATTCTATTCTATTCTATTCTAATAAGCAATAATTGTGAGGTTATTGAGGGAAGACTCTTAGTTAATGGCTTACTGGTTGTATAATTAGGCCATGCAGAATAAGGCAAAATAACACATATTTAATTTAGAGTTATTTGGACACTAGGGGAACATATAAGGGTTAGGGTGAGGGTTAGTGTTACTAATACCTCTAATTTATAATAATAATTCACCCCTATACAATATCCTACCCTAATACCCCACTGTGCAACATTACCCTTCGAGTGCAATTTATTACTCCGGTACTCTTGTCTTGTTCTGTATATTGTACAGTATTTAGTGTTTTGCATATTGTACAGGATTGCTTAATATTTTTTATTGGATAGTAGTGTTTTTATTTTGTAATTTATTTTGACCCCATATTTGTTCCCACTACCGCACCTTAAATTGGAGTCCTTAATCTTGTTATATGCAAATATAATGACAATAAAGTCCATTCTATTCTATTCTATTCTATTCTATTAAGCAATAATTTTGAGGTTATTGAGGGAAGACTCTTAGTTAATGGCTTACTGGTTGCATAATAAGGCCATGCAGAATAAGGCATTAATAAGTACTTAATAATGACTAATTAAGAGCCAATAGTTTACTAATTTGTATGTTAATAAGCAACTAATTAATTGTGAATATGTCTTCCCCATACTAAAGTGTTACCTTTTTTTTTTTTTTTTTTTTTAAATATTATTATTATTTATTAATTTAAAAAAAACAGCTGCAAAAACACGCACTTTGTTTGAAATGGCTTTGCATTGCAGGTCGACAACTTGCGTTTTTCTTTGGGCGACAGCAGCTTGAATTTGATTGGTTTCATTGATAGAAAGTCCAAAGTGTCTTTTCCACAGGTGTGGTTCAGACACACG